>NC_041709.1:5730329-6030329 GCF_900700375.1 Denticeps clupeoides
TTAAGTGTTTCCTTAAATTCCCTTTAACTCAAGTCACAGAACTCATGTACATCTTTAATCTCTTCCCGACAACAACAAAATTCTTTCAAAAATCTTTCAAAAATCTCACTAAATACAGGAATTTTATGACACTTCACACATGACAGTTATGGCATCCCTTGGCCTTAACTTCTGTATACTCTGAAAGAGGCCAATGAATTTAATATGCGGGGAAAAAAATTAAATGATTTCAGCTGTAAATGTCCACCTGAGAACACAGTAAATCACGCAAGTGATCACTGAGCCCCAGGGATCCCTAAATCCCTGCACATTTGTGGACATATGCATCAACCAGTAAGAACAACTACCAAATCCTGTTTGCAAATAGGAAAAACAGACAACAATCGCATAAAAATCCATGGATATTGCATTACCACAGTACACACAAACCCATCCATGTGCAAATGTGTGTGCGTGTGTGTGTGCGTGGTGTTCTCACATGGGAGGATTAGACATTCATCCACACAATAACCTTCTGGCAGTATTTCAATGCAGAGTCAGACCGGGTGTATGTTTTCTGAGAGTGAATAAATAATCCTTCCATCCCTGCCAGGGTATGAGATGAGCAGAAAGGAACTTGGGGAAAAGAGGGCAGGGGGTACAGAAGAGCGGAGGGAAAGGGAGAGGAGGAGGGATTTATGTCATCAGCTGCCCCATCCTCAGCCCCCTCCCCCCTCCGGCTCGCTTTCTGCCAACTCAAACGTCCACACACTCGAGCACCGGCACGGGAGACCAGGGCAAAAAAAGAAAAAAAAACAGGAATCATGCAAACAAATCAGTCAGGTACATTCAAATCAGCACCCATGGTCTGGACGTTTACCTCCACACACCACCCATGCACCCCTCATGGAGAGAGATGCCTAGCGTTACCCTCACACACACCACTGCACTGCCCCTCCCTCTCTCTTTCAAGTCTATCTTTCTCATCCACTACTGCCTGTTTTTGAAAAAAAAAAAAAAAAAAAAAAAAGACATAAACTGACAGACGGACAAACATGGCACTCACCGCTGCTCAGGAGCACAGGAAGAGCACACCGTCTCACAGCATGGATGCACGGGGCTCTGCACAGACGCCGTCTCCCAGCAGCCTCTGACGGAGATGCTCGGCTCACAAACAGCTCCCAGCTTCCACCATTTTGTGGTCACATGACGCTGCTAGCAACCAAATAAGGGAGGATGGGCTAACGTCTCCCGCTGCTGCCTATGATGCTGTGCGTGTGGTTGTGTGTCAGAGGCAGCGGGACCCAGCATGCAGCGAGGAGAGAGTGGGTGGGGGAAGCTGAATCAGGCTGATTCAGTAAGCGAGCAGGATGAGTGAGCCTTGGCGCGCAGCTGACGGATGTGAGGATGAGTGAGCTGGACTGTGTGACGCAAATCAATGGAGTCAATGAAGTCTGGCAGATTGGCTGATTCTCAAGTAAACGTTCAAGGTCTATGTGATTTGCGCCCACAGGGACAAATTCGCCAGGGAAATTTACCACAGCCCAATTTTTGGGTTATAAATGTGTTATACATGATGAGTATACATTGCAGGCCAAAAGTTTGGACACACCTTCTCAATCAATGTGTTTTCTTTATTTTCATGACCATTTACGTTGGTAGATTCTCATTGAAGGCATCAAAACTATGAATGAACACATGTGGAGTTATGTACTTAACAAAAAGTGGAGACCTGGACTCCACAGTCACTGGACCTGAACCCAATCCAGATGGTTTGGGGTGAGCTGGACCACACAGTGAAAAGGGGCCAACAAGTGCTAAGCACCTCTGGAAACTCCTTCAAGACTGTTGGAAAACCATCTCAGGTGACAACCTCTTGAAGCTCAAGAGTGTGCAAAGCAGTAATCAGAGCAAAGGGCGGCTATTTTGAAGAAACTAGAATATAAAACATGATTTCAGTTATTTCACCTTTTTTTGTTAAGTATATAACTCCACATGTGTTCATTCATAGTTGTGATGCCTTCAGTGAGGATCTACCAATGTAAATGGTCATGAAAATAAAGACAACACATTGAATGAGAAGGTGTGTCCAAACTTTTGGCCTGTATATTTTGCAAGGGTTGATTCAGATGATGTGCTAAAAAAAAAAGGAACTGGGTCTGCATGTGTTTAAATATTTTCATGTGGTCATGCCTGATTTACATTGTCTGTGTGTCTGATAAAAGATCCCCTACATAGCTGCAATATGTATATATTATATGTGCCACATTAAACATGTTCATCAGACAATTGAGTTGTAATACTAATTATGAAAAGTTACACACAAAACAGGCTGTTTCATGGCAATGTGTATGCTGCTGAATAGCACCTGTAGAGACCCCATATAAATCCTCCAAGCAGGGTTTCTGATGATCCCCTTCAGGCTGGCATTTAACCCGCCACACACTCTAATTAGTGCACGACATGCACTCTAGACTGGAACACAGTAAGTACTTTTCATGTGATAAGGCATGTACACCCTTGTCCCAACAAATTATGTCACTGTGGTCCCTAGCTGCTATTCATTGTTTGATGAGCAAATATTAGAAGCGTAAATCATCCACAAACCCCAGAGCAATCGAGCGCAACGAGGCAGCACCGAGCAACCATATGGTCAAAGCTGTTGAAACGCTGAACAGAGCACAGATTTCCACTCATCCCATCATTTCCAGTCTCTTAAAGACGGATTAAAAGAAATCACACAAGATAAAGTGGGCAGAGACATTAGTTTGGTTTTCGCTCACTCACCTTGACTTTGAGGTCTTAAACAAGGAAGTCGGGCAGGAACCACTCACGCAACTCAGTCCAAAGGTTATTATGCATGCACTTAGAACCACACCTGAGCAGGCCGCTCACCAGGATGTGAAAAGGACAATGGGCCTGTCTGAGCAACAACCTAAAGGGGTTCACTTCACACAAATCCCTCTTCTTGGCATTGTGCATGCAACCCTGTCACCCCAGCACCTAAACCAGTAGTCATTGTATTACGATAAAGCAAAAGAATGAAAAAAAAATCATGAATATGCGCACACACACATTTAACCATTTGTTTCTGTTTAATAATTTTGCTAAAAGGATTAGTATTACAGTATTTAAAATTAGTTTCCGTGTTAGTTTTTCTGGCAAACTTCCTCCTTGGCAAGAATCTCACAGTAAACAACACAGTAATGCACAACACATGTTTGGGGGGCGATGCAGCAATGCAATCGGCATTTCTGAACATTTGGTTCCATTTCTGCACATGCATCATACACCAGGGAGTGATGCTCACATGCTGAGCTTCAGAGACATTAATACAGTACACTGAGGGGCGAAGAGCCACAGCTACATCACTTTCTACAAGTACAGGAGTAAGACTCATTTCAGCTTTGTAGCATTTTTTCCAGTATTAAGATAACTGAAGGAAACTCAACAAATAAAGACAGCTTGAAACATACATCACAATTCATATATAATCCACGTGAACAGTCATATTGTCTGCTTAAGGACTAAATTTGCACTGGCCTCAATGTGCAGATGTCAGCAAGAAAGTCCAGTCACATGACTTGCCTTTGCCTCAGTTTCCATGGCCTCAGTTTATCCTACATTTAGGTACAAGTTGTTTAGTTCCCAGCCATCTCTGATCCTGTGCTTATTGGACATGACTTGATGTGATTTGGATATGTCCCGGACACAAACTTCACACTAGCCCAGGTTAAAATTAGAGAGGTTGTTCCTTAGGATGGCATGTTTCACAGCATTGAAGACAAAGCAGATATTTTCTGTGTCAGTTGCGCAGGTGAAGTGGGAATAAATGGGCTTCTGGTTGTCCATAATCAGAGATTCATACATCCTCAGAATGAATTTCATGGCTTCTTCAGGGTTGTTCTTAGGACCTGAACAATGAATACATGTTTCAGACAATGACATAACTGTGTAGTATTACACAACAATAACAATGAATAAAAAATGGGGTTGTAGTAGCCTAGTGGGTAACACACTCGCCTATGAACCACAAGACCCAGGTTCAAATCCCACTTACTACCATTGTGTCCCTGAGAAAGACACTTAAGTTGCTCCAGGGGGGGACTGTCCCTGTAACTACTGATTGTAAGTCGCTCTGGATAAGGGTGTCTGATAAATGCTGTAAATGTCAAATGAATTTAATAGCTCCTGAACAGTAGTCTCAATGTGATCTAGCCAATATGACAGTTTAATAGCTTTGCCCTCCTAAGCAGATAGATAATGTCATCCTTATCTGGTCATGGACATGCTTTCCTTGAGTAATGTTGACAAAAGTAATGTTCCTTTTGGTGCTGCTACAGGTTCTTGGGTCCGCTTCCTTACCCACTAGGCCACCACTGCCCCTATAGTGATTGGTTTGCTACCCTTTTCCATGGAGACAGTTTGTGTTCAAGCATCATGATGAATCTCAACATCATTTTACTCTACGCGATATTACAGCAGGTTTACATGATTAGCATCACACATTTTCCTGAAATGGTTTTATGATCAAGAAATAGTGCAGAACTTGGATTTTTAATATACTTTGATTAAAATTCATCTGTAAATGTCTGCTGGAAAAAAATGCACGATGCTGATAACACACATGTAGCAGGTGTAGGAAATGCTGACCTGTGTATTCTGGGAAGTAGTCTGCCAAATGGGAGTATGCAATCTTCTCTGTGAGAAGATCTGTTTTGTTGAGGAAGAGGATGATAGACGACTCCACAAACCAGTTGGAGTTGATGATGGTCTGGAAGAGCGCTTTGCTCTCAACCATGCGATTCTGTCATTGATGATGTTTTAGTCATAAATTTGAAATAATGTCAGTGATGATGTCTACAACTGGGCTAGCAGTGTATTAATGGAGCTCATTTTGTCATGAAGAAGGAAAATGGTGGCAGACGTGCCCAGAACTCACCACTTTTTCACTCTCATATAAGACCTGGTCATATTCGCTCAGAGCTACTAAGAAGATAACAGAGGTTACGTTCTCAAAGCAATGTATCCACTTCCTCCGCTCTGACCTTTGACCTCCCACATCAACCATCCTACAGAATGGAGAAACAGCCTGTGCTCAGAGATGGAGACAGCCTGGCCATGTTTTCCAGTGCTACTGATATGTGCAGATACTGCTAATGTTATGTGATGCTGCTGATGCTGTCGGATAAATTTAATAAGCATTCAGAATTATTATAAGCAGTATCAAGTGTTTGGTGGAATCAAAATTCTGGTCTGGATTTGTAGGTGTCAGATCTGGGTATCACTGTTTGTGCAACATTTAGTACAAAAATGATTTTAGCAACAGTGCGTGCAGTGTTGTTTGACTGCTCATTAAACTGTATGCTCCCTATTGAAAGAGAACTCACCGGAAGAGGACAGTCTGCAGGTCAAACAGGTACTCAATGATGCCAGTGGTTGGCACTCTCACCCTCAAGATGTCTTGCAGCGTGGGCAAGTATACGGGTGCAAATATTCTTTTTATGTCATCTAGGAAGCTGAATTGAACACACACACAAGACATTTTAGTGCTCCAAAATGTCACACACACACACACACACACACACACACACACACATTGGTATTAAAGATGTTCATGTTCTAGTACAGTAACCTTCTGTGATGTTCAGAAGGTAAAATCAGAAAATGTCACACACTCTAAAAAATGTCTGTCAGTTTTTTTTTACTATTCCATTTTCAAACATCCATAGCGTCCAATAAACTCAAATGCAACCCTTAATTTCCACTCACAATCCCATATACATGGAAACTGCATGCTCACTATTTGGCCGAGTCAGAGAGCTGGTACTCCCTTCTGCGCTTGTAGCATTTGTGCATTCCTTCGTCTTCCCATAACTTCTTGATGGCATCTGCATAGTTTGGCTCCATCCTGGAGATTCCCTCAACATAGACCTTCTTTACTATCTCAGCATTGGCCTGCAACAGAGTTTGCTGCCTGTTTCAGAGTTTGTCACGGTGCAACATATGCTGAACTGAGCTTTTTTACATAATATAATAAAATCTATTCAAGAGCTTACAATGTTATTTTTATTCACAAAGCTGATCTTGAGCATCTCCATGGCTTGGATCATGGCCTGAACGTTTTGGAAGATGTTCTGGAACACCAGCGGGATGTAGTGTTTGCTGTCCTCTTCTGAATAACCAGCGCCATGGATGATCCTCATCTGCTTAATGAATGTACTCTTCCCACTCTCACCAGTCCCTACAATGGCCAGAATTACGGAAAACAGTGAAAAATGTAATGGATAGAAGTATAAGATGACAATTCTCATCAAGACATCCGACTACTAACAAGTCAGTAGAACGCAGCATTGTGAGAAGGGCTTCCATCTATTGGTTAGCCAGAAGATGATACAGAAAGCAATTATATGATGGCAAATATCAAATCAGGCAAAAAATCTCCACTTTGAGAGTCTATCATTGTCAGACAGAAGAATGCAGAACACTATGCTTTGTCGGTGTTGCTCCTTTTTTTCCACAGAAAACCTCCATGCTATTTGAAAGAAAGCCATATGGCCTCTACATTGCCTCTCATCCAGCTGATCTGAACAACAACAAAAAAGATTTGTATGCCCCCCAGAGCACAGCAGAGGGATTGCTCAAGTACGATAGATTTTAAGTCCAAAAAGAGAAATGTATATTAACTAACTTTCACATTACCTATAATGTAGGCACTACAATAACTTCAAGTATATTCAAGTATATATTTTAAAAAAAATTCTGTAGAACAAAGACCAAATTCCATTTGTTATTGTAGGTGCATGTTTTTGGGACACGTTCCAGGTCATGCCATGGATTTTCAGATGGAATCGAGTCTGGCCATTCCAGCATGGGCCTCCACCACCATGTTTGATGGTGGGAACACTGTTGCCAGGGTGAAAGAAACTACATTGGGTTTTAATCACAGTGCCGCTCTGTGCCACAAGGCTTCACAAATTCAGCGTTTTTGGCATTTTTATCTTTAATACATGCATTAGATATATGAATAACAGCAAGGGATATTTTCAGAAGATATTTAAACTATTGGATAGAAGAATCTACAAAATAAATGGCATTTTCTTTAGTCAAAGCCCTGAGTAAAGGCCTTTATTCTCAAATAAATAGTCACAATTTCACTGTGCAGGATGTCTCTGTTGAGAAGAAATAAATAGAAACTTTGCATAGATTTGCATCGAGCATCATGGTGAATGAAGCCCTCCTGGCAGGACAGTTAGAGCCGATTCGAATTCAATAAATACTTTTTCTTTTTTAAAAAGATTGGTCTTTTTAAGAGTGCGGGAAAACATCTGGACACAAAATGATAGACAAACATGACTACATCACATTCGTATACGTATACGTTCTGAATATTTTCATAGTCCCATCTGGGAGAGCACCTGCAGCAGCCAGCAGAACTCACCCAGCAGCAGCAGCTTCAGCTCGCGGCTCGAGTCCTTCTTGTCCCGGGTCAGCTGCCGCTCAATCTCCCGGTGGATCCTCAGGCTCTCCGCATCGTCTGCGGACAGGCAGCAGTCGCCCATTTTACCAGCCGCCCCGTCTCCAAACACGTTCGTGCGGCGGCAGGAGGGGGGAAAAAGGAACGACTCCGACTGACAGCCAGGTGCGTATGTGAAGGAGGGTGTGTGAGGAGCGTCATGCAGCGCTGCTGCGGTCAAATGAGTCTTTCTTCCTCTTCCTACACCAAGGGGCGGGATGAGTTTCAACTGTTCCTAACAGCTTTACTCTCTACTCTTTATGGGAAGCCATGAGAGAGACACACACACACACACACACACACACACACACACACACACACACAAGTGCATCTGTGAATGAACACAAGAAAAAGGAGTGCACAGCTTTTATAAACTGGAATAATTTATTCCAAAACAGTTAATTAGAAAGCATTTTAGACCTCTAGAGACAACGCTGTTTTTTTTTTTTTTTAGAGAAAACCAAAAAAAAAAAAAGAGATCTAAGGAATACAAAGACATCTGAAAGTGAAAAGCAGCACATCAGGCCCAGGCAGTTCTCGTGCTGTGATTAAAATGGAGAGATCCTTGGGGTGCTCTTTCTTCGCTATATGAAGTGCCGTAATAAGCATCCAAACAGACTTTTTTTTTTTTTTTTTGGTCATGTTTTCTCAGCTTTGGAGAAATGCAACAGGTTGTTCCGGGTCACAGAAAGGAGTGAAAGCTGAAGCTGAGACATCCTGTCCACCAACATCCATAGTCCACGGTTCAGTGTGGCTGTCCGTGCATTTCAGGTGCACACTGGCCCTTAAACGCACAATGCAGATGGGACCATGAACTGGCCACGACGCAAACGGCAGGAAAGCTTCTGGGGTGCTGTCCTGAAAAGCGGTTGTACATGCACCTTCTCACAGTAGTCCACAAAAGCACAGGAGCGGGTGGCCGGAGGGGGTGAGAAGGTGGGAAGCGGCAGGCATTTTCAGGCTTGTACAGGCCAGGAACATCCTTCCCGTTCAGAGAAGGTGAGATTTGAGAGACCAAAGGAGTCGTTTCCCTCTACATTAATTTGTCATTCAAATGCACCCATAATACACTATGATCCCACTGCACTTGACACGGGCGCTTTCTATGACCTATGGGAAGAGGGACAGGAAAAAAACATCCATAGCGATAAGCAGGGGTGGGAATGCGAGGTGGAAATTTGAGTATCTTGGCTCGCCGCATATGAGCACAATGTGTAGCTTTGACTGAACTGGGAATAAGGAAGTGAAGACAGACGGCTGGAACTATTAGGCAGCATTTGCACATGCTGCGACTCCGGGTCAGATGCTACGTCCTCTAAGAAGAAGGAAAAAACAAAAAACAGAGTCCATGTTCCAAAGGGACCATCCAGTGTTCTGATCCCCTGCGGCTCTGAGGATGTCCCCGGCTGGGCGCGCTGTTCCACAACACACAACTTCAATTGGACACTGCAATGGCTCAATTAGGCGACTGTCCTGGCAACTGAGGGACGGACGAGGCCCAGAATTGGAAATAAAAGTTTTCCCAGACTGCTTGTACAATTGGAAAGCACATGCCACAAGCCCTTTGAACCCATACAACTCTCCTCTTAAAATGTTCCACCCAATAGAGCCCCAAAGCCAAGCCCAAAAAAAAAAAAAAAAAAAAAAAGCCCTTTTAAAAGTCATTTGCAATATCCATCAATGCAGCAGCCAGTCGTCACCACGGTCACTCGCAGTTGAGCTCCCGGTCACCTGCATTGGGTAAACAAGGGTGTGGTCACTGAACTGGTCGAGGATTAGGGTCCTTTTTTTTCATTTGCAAACACTCAGTGAACAAAGCCACAAGGAGCACTTTTTCACGTCCAGCTAACACCACTGCGCTGTCACCAAAATATACAAACAGAACAGAACCCACGGTCCCCGAATATTTCATCAACACAGGCAGGGCCAGTGGCGTACGGACACAATTTATTTGGCAAAAGTCTGAAAGAGTTTTTAAAAAATAATAATAATAAATTCATCATTACAATACACTTCCCTACACCAAAAGCGTGCAGATCATGAGATGATCACGTACTGGCAGAGGGGGTCATGACAGCAGTCTGCGCACAGAATTATACTGCAAGGAGACTGACATGGGACACACACACACACACACACACACACACACACACAGCACATGGGTACCAAGGTGGGAGAGCAAAGAGGAGAAGGGGGGGAAAAAAAAAAAAAAAAAAAAAGAAGGAAGAAGCCATATTTATATATATATTAAAAAAAAAGGCATGTTTCATGACTGGTGGGGTTAGTGGTGCTAAAATGCATTTGGCAGTGTGTGTGTGTGATGAGGGGAGGGTGGAATATTGGCATTAGCGGTGCTATAATGTATTTGGCAATATATAAGACAATCAGAAAAAAAAAAAAAGTGGCACAGAAGATTCACTTTCTAACCCTACAGCCATCATTCAGACAATATACACACACACGTTCATTCGCCTGAACAGGGAATGTCTGACGTCCTCCTCACCGGGTACCTGCCTGTGTCACGGAACAGATCACCAAGCTTGGCAGACTGAGCAGAGAATGCCACTTCAGCTGTACTTGAAAGTATTTAAATATATAGACAATTTTCAAAAAAAATAAAAAGTGTCCCTTAGACATAAACTGTTTGTGTGGAGAAATAAGACGGCTGTTGGCTGTTAATGAAACGTCTACATTCTTAATATGCAAGATAAGCAAGATTTAATAAAAAAAGAAAAAAAAAATGCTCTGAAATATCTGGAAGGTGGGGAACAGCTCCTCCAAAGCGTTTCTCACGTTTTATACAGTAAACGTTCACAGACAATCAATTTCTCTTTAAAATGGAATAATAATTATTAGAACAATAAGAATTCAAGATGGACCCTGTGAACAAGCTCCAAGGTGCAAATAAATAAGGACGCAGTAGTGAACAGTTAGTAAAGATCGATTTTTCGGTCCCTATTCGAAAAAGAACGCTTGTTTAGTCTCAGACTCCCGAGTGGGAGAACACGAGTGGGGTTGGGCGCTGGTCTCCGCCCACCATGCCAGCTCAGGGTTGTTTTATGGACTAGTTGTGGCTGTCTGGTGGATTTGACCAATTTTTTTTTTTTTTCCTCCTTCTTCTTCTTCTTCGAACAATGACGCTTCTCCTCCTCCTCTTCCTCCTCCTAGACAAGATTGTATTCCTTCAGGTTGAGCTGCAGGATGGTGTCTTTGACGGCGGCAAAGACGAAGCGGATGTTCTCCGTGTCGGTAGCACAGGTGAAGTGGGAATAGATGATCTTGTCGCTGTCAGGGTTCAGGTCCACGAACATCTTCAGGATGAACTCCCTCCCTGCCTGCGCGTCCCTCTGAGGGCCTGGAGGAAGACGGAGGGGGTGAAACTCGTAGTCCGGCTGGTAACACCAGGACTATTTCCTATACTCGCTTTCGTTAAGCATTCTCATGAGGAAACACGGTGAGGTGTGCATACCGTCATACTCAGGAAAATAATCCACCAGGTGAGAGAACATGATTTTCTCCTCCAGCAGATCTTTCTTATTCAGGAACAGTATGACCGATGAGTTCTGGAACCACGGATACGTGATGATTGTTCGAAACAATGCTTTGCTTTCCTCCATTCGGTTCTATTTAGAGGAAGAGAGAGAAAAAAAAATTAATAAAAATGAAGATGATCTTACTGTTGATATCAGAATTATTAAAAAAAACAAATAGCTTCTATACATTCACCAATTGCAGGTATTGGTTAAAAAGATGCTCAATATTATTTTTTGGAATTGTATATATATTACCTACTCTGTGACTAAGATGGAGGTCATTTTAATGAATAAAATGCCACTTCGTGAGATGCTCATTAACATGAGTGAAGGATTCAAAGATAATGATTATGAATGATAAGAAGCATAAACCTTCAGGACTGTTGGAAACCATCCTCGTTGTCTAACTTAAGGTGATCAAGAAAGTGGTGTTAGTAGCCTAGTGGGTAACACACTCGCCTATGAACCAGAAGACCCAGGTTCAAATCCCACTTACTACCATTGTGTCCCTGAGCAAGACACTTAACCCTAAGTTGCTCCAGGGGGGGACTGTCCCTGTAACTACTGATTGTATGTCGCTCTGGATAAGGGCGTCTGGTAAATGCTGTATGAGAAATTCTGTATTAAAGCAAAAGCTCCCCGCGCTGGAGAGACTCAAATGTTCAACTTTTTAAAAGTAAAAGAAGAGAAAGTGGTTTTTGTCATTGTGATAAACAGCACACATTTATATTTGGAGCATTTACCAGACGCCCTTGTCCAGAGCGCCTTACAATCAGTAGTTACGGGGACAGTCCCCCTGGAGACACTCAGGTTTACGGGTCTTGCTCAGGAATTGAGTGGGAATTGAGCCTGTGACTTTGTGGTCTTCTGGTTCATAGACGAGTGTCTAACCCACTAGGCTACTAACACCCCAACCACATGGTGCACACAACGAAAATTGTCCTCAGCATTTAACTCGGCTACCTTAGTGAGCAGTGAGGAAGATGCCCGGGGAACAGTGTGTGGGGACGGTAACTAGCACAAAAAGACCTCAGTAACACCATGAACCTGCAACACTTAAGTACACTTCCTCACCATCTAGGCAATCACTGTGCTCCTATTTATAGTTTTATAGTGTAAAAAAAAAAAATGAATTAATAGGTAGATTAATGAGTAGATGAGTCCAAACTTTGGACTGATAGTCACATTTAATTTATACCATGATGACAGAATTCATGCAAAAAGTATAATATAACACTGCACAGTTTATTTGCTACAAGCAGCAGTACATGTTCCTGGGCACCAGACATTCCCCATGACAGCCATGTTTGCAGCTGTGGCAGAGCGGCCTGATGGTGGGTGAAGAGCGCCCACTTCTGGAGACCGCGGCATTTACCTCGTTATCGGACTCCACCAGCACTTGGTCGTACTCGCTCAGCGCCACCAGGAACATGATGGAGGTGACGTTCTCGAAGCAGTGGATCCACTTCCGCCTCTCGGAGCGCTGCCCGCCCACGTCCACCATCCTGAAAAAGGCACGCGATTTGCCCGCGAGGTCAAAGTTCACTCCTGGGTGCTTCATAGAACTGCACCCGTCCTCATCAAGCAGCTTTCACATTAAACAAAGAGAAGTTGAGAATAGCGGGAGGGTACCTGAATATAACACTCTGAAGATCAAACGGGTACTCAATGATACCCGTGGTGGGCACCCTCACTCGGAGGACGTCTTGCTGCGTGGGCACATAGGATGCGTCCGAAATGCGATCCAGTGCACTCAGATAACTGGGGGGGGGCGAGGAAACCGCGTTATCTTCCTTTTCTAAGCGAATCCATGACTTGCAAACACAGACCCTTCAACTGGCTATTGAAACCAACGTCGTTTGTGCCTCACGTTCGCTGCCGGAATTCCGCTCTCGGCCCGCAGGTACACTTACTACTTGGTCGAGTCGGAGAGCTGGTATTCCCGCCTCCGGTCGTAACACTCCTGGATGCCCGGGTCGATCCATAAACTCTTAATGGCGTCCACGTAAGGGTTCGCAAACCCCGAGACTTTCTCCACGTCCACTTCGTGGACAATGTTGGCGTTGGTCTGAGGGGGGGGGAGAGAGAGAGAGAGAGAGAGAGAGAGAGAGAGAGAGAGAGAGAGCAAACATCATCCCAGATCGGATTTCTGTTCATAAAAGTGAAACGTTCTGACGGACCGACAATGAGGGCCATTGTCCTTATCAGGGCACAAAAAGCTGCTAATCCATACTTCAGCCAATTAGCTCTCCGGTTTCTGCTTCCCAATCTCAGTGTTCCCAATCTGACGAGAGCACAAAGCAGCGACCCACTAACGCTCAACTTCCTGACAACTGGAACACTTGGGGACGAGGGACGTGTGACGGGCCCGCCTCCGGGACACATCTGCAAACGGGGGGAGGGGTGGCGGCACATTTCGGCAAGGAGTGGAATTAGTATCATTAATTTCATAGCTCGGAGGGGTAATCTCGTCAGGGAGGAGCAGCGTAATTCTCTTTCGGAGGAGAGGAGACGCGCCGCCGTACCTTGTTCTGTTCGTACTTGTAGGGGATCTGGAGGGTGTCCATGGCCCGGATCATGGCCTGCACCGACGTGAAGACGTTCTGGTACACCAGCTTGGTGTAGCCCCGCTTGTCCTCCTCGGAGTAGCCGGAGCCGTGGATGATCCGCATCTGCTTGATGAAGGTGCTCTTGCCGCTCTCCCCGGTGCCTGCGCACAAACGCATTATTATCCACGCGCCCGTTTCCCAAGCTGCACCACAAACTAAACCCCACCAGCCCAGGGTGGTCCACGGTCTGGATTTCAACAGGTTGAAGCATGAAGCACCACCACCATAATCATCATCATCATCATCATCATCATCATTACAAAAGCGTTTCTGTTTCCCTTTTTGACTGTGGCTTCCAAACGGTGAAAATAAAACCCCAATCGAAGGTTATTCAGTAAAAGCAGGTGATTGCTCAACACGAAAAAAAAGATTGTGTAGAGCACGGAGCCGCCGTGGCTGCTATCGCCGCGTCCACCGCTGTATTTACATGCCCGACAGAGAAGAGAAGAAAGTTTTTTTTGCATAAATGGCTGCAATCACGCTTCCATTCGATTATTATCAGGACGAATATTATTAATAGTGTTGTTGTTATTTACCGAGCAGCAGCAGCTTGAGCTCCCGGCGGGCGTCCTTCTTGTCCCGGCGGAGCTGCCGCTCGATCTCGTCGTTGATCCGCCGCGCTTCTTTCGCCTCCTCGCTGAGGCAACACGCCATGATGGAGTCCAGAGTCATGATTCCCCGACAGGACGCGCAAGGGTGGCGGCTGGTGCTCCTTTTACGACTCCGCCGTCAGCTCCATGGCGGTGGGAATCGTGGGGCGCGCTGATCGAGCCAGTGAGGCAGTTCGGGGCGTTTTTTTCCCTCCTTCTTCTTCTTATTATTTATTTTTAACTTTAGCCCGAAGAGGAAGGGGGGGGCCGAAATCGATTCATAAAAATTGTTCGCGGGAATCGACGCGAAACATTCAAATCAGTTCGCGGTGCGACATGTCCCGCGGCGCGATTTCTTCCCCGCTTGTGGTATATATATATATATATATATATATATATATATATATTTTTTTTTTAATTCTAAAACGTGGATTCTGTTTTATTTACCGACGGGAGCGAGGTCCTGGTGGGAATGGTGCCGCTCATTACTCACTCGGGGAATACGGGCTCCGCAGCCGCCCGTTCTGGCCAGCGCCAGTCTCGTAACGAAGCTTCGTACTCTGCGATTACGATTTTTTTTTTAACCTTTAAAAAAAAATAGCCAACCGACGCTCCCTGGGTCTAAATTTGGTGATTCGTTTAGGAATGTGGCGGCATCGGCGTCTTTTTTTTTCTCTCTCCCGCAGCAGCTCGACTCCGGGCGTGGTGAAGCGGAATATGGCGGACTTTCACTCCAATTCCCCTCGAATCGCCAGGCAGCTGCTGGAAAATCCAGTGAAAGAGGGAGGGAAAAATAGTTTGTGTGTGCGGGAAAAAAAAAAAAAAAAAAACGTCGTAGGTTTTTAAAAAAAAAAAAAAAACAAAAAAAAAACGCCTCACCACAGACCCGAACAGCGAGGCTGATGCATTTTTGCACCGGGCCGATTCCTGCCGAAGCGCCTCCGATTCCCACTTTCGGCTCTTCCACGTAATTTCATTACGGCCATGTGACGTCTCGGCTCCAGGAGGGGTGTGTTCGGCTGCGAGGAAGCCTTCCGTCCCGACGTGTGGGAATACGGCGCGCCACCGTTCCCGCACACGTCCTTTTTTTTTTTTTGGCGACTTGGGACCGTTTGTATTCGCGTGTGATATATGAAAATATGAACGCGGGACTTGGAATTTCTGTTCCCATTAAAACCGGCGCCTCTGGGATGAGGTGGGCGCCACTCGAAATGGGATGGGAATGCGTGGAGGTGACGGCGAAGCGCCCTTGTTCGTAATTCTGGTGTTGAAAAGGGATGTATTGTGCCTAAAATGGGTCCGCGCCCCCCCCCCCAGTTCAGACCTCGTGGAAGTGTCGCCCCCTGCTGGCTCCGGGCGGCGTCGCGCCGTTGACGCGCCCATCTTGACTGAAACCAGCCCAGCATTGCGGACAGAAAGTCCATGCGGCGGGACAACATATATTCTATGCATCAGACTTGCCAGAAGTATTTAAATTATGAATAAAATCGCTTAATATTGAAATATCCAATGCACAGAAAAAAACAAACACAAGGGTTTATTAAAAGGTGGCACACACTTTATTACTCAGACTTGCAGCACATTCTACAGAAAGACACCGGAGGAGAGGAGGGGGAGAGAGACAGACATCCAGATGAGCAGGAAGGGTGTAGGGACCCATCAGATCTACACATAAAGCTTCACATCCCTCTGACTGGGGTCTGTTTTAGAAGACCCCCACTAAAATGTTAGAAATCTTTACAAATAGCCTTTAAAAAAAAAAAAAAAAAAAAAAAGCACGCAGCTGTGCTAAACAGATCAAAATTTCACTGTGAAAGTAGAAATGAGTCCAGGTGCATTTTAGAAAAGAAAAAAATACTATCCTACTCTCATCTCCTCCTTTAGCCAGATGACTAATATCTGATCATTCATAAAACTACCAATATTAAAACAATTAATGTGTATTTACATTTGTTTAGACAGCCTTCATTGGGGGGGGCAAAAAAAAAAAGTTTATTCTTAAAAATAATAAAATGTTCCTTACAAAACAAGACTACATTCTGCATGTTGTACCGACATGACATGCAGCTCTGGTAAGGCCAAGAAAGCGGACATACATTTGAGCTCCCTCAATTTCAGCACATTACAATAAATCAAGATAGGAGGAAAAAACAAAAAGATCCAACCATTATGCTGCCTTCTGAAGATTTCCAGACATTTGCTTTTTTTTTTTTTTCCTTTTATAAAATGGTAGAATGAACGGAGAGGGGAGCACGTCTACCCAAAAGCAGAGGAATGTAGGCTCTGAGAAGAAGCAGGGGGTATAACGGGCATGGCAGTTTGGCTTGACACTCTCTGTCCTCTAGAAGAAGCGGCCGGAGTACTGCTTCACGCTGCAAACAGGAAACGGGGTGAGAGTGAGTCCCAGCCCTGAGACACTGGAAGGGGGGAGGGGTGTTGGGGGATGAGGGGAGAATGCCCCACGGAAAGGCACAGCAGGAAATGTTAAAGTAGGATACAGAGTGGAGGCAATTGTTCTGCTGGGGTGAGGTAGGTTAGGTTAAGAGTCCCTAGGTAACAGAATCCCAATAAAATGCATGAGGCTAAAAAAATAAATAAATAAAAGAATAATTGAGAAAGGAGGTCCTCGAAGGTTAGGTGTCGGGTTAGCGGGGGTTAGGCATCCACTGTGGCGGTCAGACATGGTCAGACATGTTACCAGTACTTAACATGTCTGAGCTGTGCTGAGCGGGTGTGGGAGCGACAGGCACGTGAAATGCTGCAAGCGTTTGGGAGCCAGATGAGGCGAAGCTTGTGCTGTAGGGCAGACTGCGATTTGTTGTCACTTCATCTAACTAACAACAACAAAATCACAAGTCTTCCACACAGAAGCAAGCCTGGATGCCAGGAAAATGCCATGCCATCTTTCCTCTTTTAACCCCTTTCAGAGATCACCAATTACACCATACAGCAATTTCACCCAGGAGAGTACAGTGGGAAGGGATTAGAGGTTAGTCAGAATGAACGAAGACAGAGCATACAGTACAAACAGGGTAAAATTATATACATGTGAAAATGACATTTTACCCATGTGTTACATGCCCGTAATTTGTATTAAAATTCTTTAATCTTGCATGCAAATACAGTTATTGAAACCTTTACATCAAGACTCAATATCAGTTTAAAACAGGGCTGTCAAAAACAAATTAAACAACCTCGGTCATTCCATAAAATACACAGGTTTGTTGTAAAAGAAACCACTGATATCTGCTTATTTTAAGTTACTGTAACAACTACAGTATGTTTAACAACCCTGTTTTATAAGGTCAACAACTAACATGAAAAGTGTGTACATATGCTCCCTAAAGAAAGAAAGAAAGTCTGGCCATTAAGGAGTTGGATATTTTTCTATCCTCTCCCAGGCAGCACTTGCCTGTTCTGCAGCAGATACTGTGCATTCTGTATCTGGTCCTGTGTGCCTGTGATGGTGATGATGCGGTCCTCTGAGCCCTCCAGAGGCTCGTCAATCTTGATGGACGCTCCTGACTCATGACGGATCTGCTTGATCCGCTGTCCACCCTTCCCTATTATGGATCCAGCCAGCTACAGCAGAACAAGATGATTGATCTCAAGCGGTGCAGATCAGTTTTATACGTTATGCGTGACGAATCACCTACGTCTTTGGGGATGGTGACTTGTGTTGTGATGACAGGACCACCAATGTCACTGTAAGACCCCCGACCTCCTGACAACAGAAACATTGCAGATGATCACACTGATCAACATAATCAGGAATAAATCCACACCGTCTCTGTATGAATTATTCTGTATGTGAGCTCACCTGACTGGAAAGGCTCCCAAGATGAATTATTGTCTTTTTTGAAGGAAAGATGAAAAAGGGAAAGATTAGTACACAGGAAAAAAAAGCACACCTATTAACTAGTGATCAAGTGTTGATAAGCTTAAATGGAAGAAAAAAAAAAAAAACAGTTGGGAGACTCACCGTAGCCACCGCCACTCTGTTGTGAGATGGAGGGAGTAAGCAAAGGGGCAGGGGAAGCCGGAGGAAAAAAAAAATGAGACCAGTTGCATGATAAACATGTTTTAAAATTTATTTATATAACTGATGATTGGCTTTTCTCTGACAATTTATCCAAACTGGGCATATTGCCTTTGCCAACTCCTTAAATGTAATGTATCAGCAAGCCCTGCGTTTCCTACTAAGCACTGCCTGGAGAGTTCATTGGCGAGCGTGGTGGCTTTCACCTACGTATTTAACTGCTCCTTGGTAACCAAGGCAACAAGTGATTCAAAAATCTGTTGCTAAGCAACAGCAGGCCAAACCGGTGCATGCAGGATGAGTGCTCCACATATGCATCCATAAAACTGTCACTTTACCGAGACGGAGCATGCAGCTCCACTGTGTGCAAAAGCCATTGGGTATTTTCTACAGTTCTTGTTCAAATTGACTGTCTCAAAATTACAGAGCAAAACAATACAAGGTTGGTTGTTAAAAATAAAAAAAATAAATAAAACACAAACCATGACATTCTAACATTGCTCACCATGCTGTCATAGCGGTCTCCCCGTCCTCTTCGGTCACTATTTGTAGACAGGAAATAAAACAAGAAATTACAACAGCAATCAGACCTATAAATGAACAATACAATTATTTTACAGCACAGAAGAGAAAGCTGAATTTCAAATGTCTTTTAAAAACGTAAAAACCGGATGAGAAAACTACCCAGCTAAACAACTTATTTTACCCTTAATGTAAAAATCTGCTGAATCTCTACTCGCTGTGTCTTGGTAGAACGAAACAGCAGCTGCCATTTGCTGCATATAAAAACATTCACCTGGGTCTGTCGTCCATACCGCCATGATAGCTCTGATGAGAAAACCGGTCACCGCTGTGTACAGGGACAAACACTTTTGGTATGTTAGAGGCACCACAGTGAATGGATGAGTGATGATTACCACAGTAGGAGCATTACTTACCCGCCTCTGGGTGGAGGAGGTGGGGGCAGGGGCAGATTTCGGGCCCTACTGCCCCCACGACCTCCCCTGCCGGACAGAGGTGGTGGTGGACCCCTTCGTGGGCTCATGTCGTCGTAGTCCCTTCTGGAAGGGGGCATGGGACGACCACCACGGCTGCCAGGAGGCATTCTGTCAAATCCACCTCTTCCACGCATGGGGAAACCACCCATGGGCCGGCGGCCACGCTCTTCAAACATCATGGTGAAGCCGCCATAGTCGTACGTCTCATCATAGAAGTTAGGGTCATAAGGCTGAGCGCGGCCTTTAATTGGAGCCTTGATAAAGTCAACAAGAGGCACCTTTAACATTTACAACTTATGAACATTTTGAATTGACTTATTCTGGTAAAAAAAAAAAAACTAACATTTGTTTTTACAGCATTACAAACGGAGTTAACTAATGACTCCTGTACCTCAGAAATAAGCTCCAGGATAACCTTGATGCACTCTACAACCCGCTCGGGCTTTCCTCCAACCAGAACCACACGGTCGGTGGAGTGAGGGCAGCATTCCTGGAACAGTTTGATGGTGGTCTGTGTGTTCTGAAGAAGGTAAGACAAAAGACAAACCAAATAAACACTGCAGCGGAATACAAAGCAAATGTCATGCAGAAATAACCAGTAGTGACGCAATGATCAGATCATTGCCAGTTTGTGATACAAGGCTCCCTTAAGCATACATGACGATTCAAGCTACAAATGAACGGTAAGTCAATGACCTTCACATTTGATCCATTTGCAGAGAGTAATCAGTTATATGCAATGGTGCTACAGATGTTTCCACAATGTAATATTTAAAAACAAAAAAAATGACATATCAAAAAATTATAACAATATGGTATTTTTAGAACCTCACCTCCCTAAGTTCCTTTATTTTAGCTCCTTTGACACCAATGATGCCACCAGCCAAACTCTGATGGATCAGCAGACGAAGCTCACAGTCAAAGTCAATTCCATTATAATGCTGATACTGAGGAGAGAGAAGAAATGGAAGGGGGTTAATTCCAGCCTTCGTATAGTGTCATTAGCAACCGAAGAATTGAATGACTGCCGTCTTCATTCTAATAATGTCATTATTGAAGTACAAGTGGTCTTTTGGTGGGAAAAAAAATAATTAAATGGCAAACACGTACTCACCTCCTCTAGTGTGGGGATGATCTTTAGAAGAATCTCGCCAATGGTTTCAATGTCTGCACTCACGCTCAGGATGCTGAAGAAGTTAAGCCAAAGGGGGTAATCAAGCAAAATGGAAGGCAAGAGCAAAAAGGGGGAGGGAAAAGTGGACACAGAACCTTTAAAACCAAAGCATTCTGGTATGGCATGACAAACATTAAAAGAAAGCAGAACAAGTCAAGAAGAAAAAGAAAAGAAAAAGGAAAAAAAAAAAAACAAAAAAAACAGGACTGCTGAACACATGTTTCGAATTTCCCAACACTCGACTGAAATTACGAGCAACTGACATGCACTCACTGATCTCAAACATTCAACAAAGAGACAGAGGCCTTGAGGAATGGGCGATTTCTGGAAGGGCTCAGACTAAGTGTGCGGAAAAAAATATGGCCACACGGTCATGAAAGACAATTAGAGGATAGAGAGAGAGAGATGCCAGCTTTTTGACTTAAATCCCACCACCAGCAAATTTGCAGGAAGGAAGCATTTTACAGAAGAAAAAAATTAAATAAATAATAAAAAAAATAAGATACTGAACCGTGCCATTGGCACACCTTCTCTTAGAGACGTGGGCGGAACTGGGGGTAGGGGAAGGATTGGGGGGAGAACTAAGAGCAAAAAAATTTAAAATAAAGTAAGCAAAGTGGGGAGAGAGAATGCGAGTGGTGGCCAGCAGGTGGCAGACAGGAGCGAGGAGGGGGGTAGATGAGAGGATCAGCAAATACACAAGTCTGAACTGATGGGAGTGGGGCCAGAGAGAAAACCAAAAAAAAAAAAAAAAAAAATCAAACATACAAAAAGGGGATGCAGCACCAGAGAGAAGACTAGAGTGATGAAGTGAGAGAGTTTTTTTTTTTTTTGGAGAGGCACAGCGTTCGCTCAGATTATGGACAGCAATGTTGAGAACGGTGAGGTGGGGGTTTGGGGGGAAGGAGGACAAGGGGAAAGGGGGGAGCAAGGTGGGCCACAAGGACAGGTATGTGGCTTTTTCCACAAATCACGGCTTAAAGAAAAGCAGCTTCACACACTAGCAAAAGGAACAGCAACTATTCACAAAAGTCATAGAAATAATCAATATTTCAAGCTGCACTCCTTCCATTAAGAATGAACTACAAAGTGTGGAGTCATCCCTGTGAGTGGGACAAATGACTTCTTAGAGAAATAAGATAACACTGGGGTGGCAAATTAAAAAGTCCATATTCATTCATTAAATAAACTTAATGTGGGAAGGGGTGGGGGAGAGAAGACAGAAAAATAAAACTCAAATGGAACAATACATGTTTCTTAAAAGGAGGTGGGGGTGGGGGAGATACTTCATGTATAAAAATGTTAAAAAAATGAAACAGAAGGCAGGTTATCAAAAGACATGTGTTCTCTGTTCTAATCAGGCAGTGAGGCAATAACTGGTGGGACATACCGCTCTGGGCCACTGCTGTCTGGGACTGATACACTGGCATTGTACTGCATTGGCCGTGGAGGTTGGCATTGGGCAGGGGCATTCAATCACAAGATGTCAAGTAAGGTGCCCGTTTAGGTAGGAGGGGCACGTTTATGGGCGGGGCCAACCGGGGTGTCAGATGGACGGGCGTTCAGGGGCGGAGGTTGGGCCAACGTCAAGGTGGGCAACGCAGGAGGGGCATGTCGATCCAGAACATGGGCAACGGAGGAAGGTGGCCAAAAATAAAAAAGTAAAAGGAGAGGGAAGAGGGGGAGAAGGAATACATTTTAATTGATTACAGGCTATACTCATCACTCTACTGTCCAAAAATAAATTCAAAAGAGAAAAAAAAAAAAAAAAAAAAAAAAAAAATGATGAGATTGGCAAGTTAGCGCACAAGAACAGGGCGAGTCATCTCATCCAGCTCTAAAGTACATTTAAATGGGCTTCTGGACAACAATAGGCATCATTATTTTACTCATTAACTTATTTGCTTGCCAGGCAATATGGGTCATATTGGAAGTCTTTTAAAGGATAAAGTACAAGCCACTGTGCTCTGGGCAAAGGAACGAGAAACTAAGCCTCTGGATGGTTACCCACCCCCCCAAATACCCTCTGAAGATTTTCCATCCGATACAACACCCCAAGATCAGGAGCCGTGTCCGCTAACCTGTATGGCAATGAGCTTAATGGGCAGAACGGCCACAGGCCGGATGGCATGTGCTCTTATTCTCTGCTATACCAGCTATTTACTGAGGCATTTTCCTCTCTAGCTTGGTCAGCTCCAGGATCACGAGCTATGTTTTGCGGTCAAGACAGGAGATAGTGTGAGCCAAGGACCACAAGGCCTGTCAAAAACCAATAATGTTCCCTTTATCCCTCATACCACCCCAACCCTCCAAAAACAAATTGAGAAAACCAGTCCCAGTTTTGGGTACTCACGTCTGTACGCAGGGCTTTGATATTTTTGCCACCCTTTCCGATAACTGCTCCTGCATTCTGTTGAGGAGAAGATTCGTACATTTAGATTTTTAAAAAGTAGTATTTATATGATGCCACCAACAGGTACTTACCTTGCTCTGCAGCAGCACTCGGAGCTCTACCATCTCGTCCGTGTTGCGGGAACGCTTGAAGGCTTGTTCTTCATCCATGTCCTCAGCAGGGCGCTTACCTGAGAGGGAGAGGTAGCAGCGTCTTTCACAATCACACTGTTCAAATAGTCAAAGTCGACACAGAACCTGTTGACCCTGGTCCAGTACCGCTCATCCACCAGAATTTCCCTAAGTGGTTTTAAAGGATAGGCATGCCTAGTGGGTAACACACTCGCCTATGAACCAGAAGACCCGGGTTCAAATCCCACCTACTACCATTGTGTCCCTGAGCAAGACACTTAACCCTAAATTGCTCCAGGGGGGACTGTCCCTGTAACTACTGATTGTAAGTCGCTCTGGATAAGGGTGTCTGATAAATGCGGTAAATGTAAATGTCTGTAGGGACCCAGGCAGTAAACAATCAGCTTCTACAATGTGGATGAACTTTTATAAAATGACTATTTTGACAGGGATACTGCGCAAAAGGGACAATTACGATCCTCAGCGAACCTAAAAAATATATGTTTCCAAACCATTAGTGTCAGTGTTGCTGAATGTAGTTTCTTCCTCCTGCTGCTCAATTTCTGTCTCCATTGTCTTCAACCAATGAAGAAATGCGAACGGGCTCCTCACGCCGTGTTACTGCTCCACAAAAAAAAAAAAGAGAAAAATTAACCACCTCCTGGGACCAAGGCCAACATACTGCATTCGCATTCATAACGAGGTGCAGATCGTTCCCTGGAAATGACAGCATCGTATCCGTCCACAAACGACAAGCATCCTGCTTTGTATTTTGTATTTCTACATTTGCCACAAAAAAAAAATGAAGTCTCCTCGCCGCTTCCGAGACAAAATAAATCTACATCTTGTAATGGCTGCTCTCGGCTCTTCAGCAAACGGTCCCGATTACGAGCGGGCAAGATCAGCCGCAAAAGCTGGTCTCGCACGACGCACAGACAAGTCGCTGTTTTAGGTACAAACCGGGCAACGCGTTCGGCCGCAAACTCGCCCGAACAACAAATCCACTCAGCCGAGCGGCAATAAAGCGAGAGCCTCCCCCCCTCCACCCTGCGTGGAAACGGCGCGATGCGGAGTTTTCAGCACAACCCGCACACGACAGGCGGCCTTCGGATCCAACGTAAAATTGAACAACCAAAGCCGGCGGGCGAAAATAACGCGGCATTTGTGTGTGTGTGTGTTTCCCAGTTTGTTTGGGGTTTTTTTTTTTAGTGCATCTTGCCGAACAGGCAAAGATCGACTTTGCTTTTCAGACGTCATCGCCACAATAATTGTCCCCGTTTGCTGACATTCGACAGCCAAATCAGCTACGTAAATAGGCCCTTGCGCGCCAGACAGCTTTGATTGTTGCCGCGGCTAGCTGGCTAACGTTAGCTTGTTGCCGACATTTCGGAGCGACGAGTTCCGCCGCCAGTTCTCGTGAATGCCGCGTCGTTCCGAAATGGCAATTCACTCCCAAATTCCCGTTCTATATTCAAACCGACTGAAAAAAAAATTATCGTGAGGATAGAAGAACAAACCTGAAAACGCCCCCGTTCGCCTCAGATTCCAATTTTTTGTCGTAGAAATGTGTGCGCATTCAACCCTGATCTCAGTCTAGTTTCGACCGAAAGGCTTTCCTGTTTGGTGATTGGCACTGCTAGCGACGTCGCGTTTAAGTCTTGCAAAGCCATTGGACAGATTGTGTGTCGATCTAAGGCAAATGCTATCATTGGACTGATGTGATTGGGCGTATTTTTAGTCAATCTCCGCAGCCGCTTTGCCAGCCATTGCATTGGCCGCTGCCGCAAGGAAATGGGTGGGACTTGTTGCTCATTCAGATTTCTGAAGCTGTATAAAACGCTACGACTAAAACACCTGGAAACCTTTGGGAAAATGTCGTCTTATGAAAAGTAATGTTTTCCTCCACGCAATCTGGCCAGAATGTGCATTTAAGGCCCTGAGTCAATTTCCTGTGCAAAAACAGGGGGTGCCGGATCGTGCCCGCTTCTCCCGCACTTACGTAAGATCATGTGTTCAAGAAGGGTAGTAAAATGCAAGCGGATGTGTTGTCCTCTCAAACACAAACGTGGCCCGGACTGTCCGTAAAAAAAATGTCTCTTTTGAATGTTGAAAACGTAACGCCTGTAAATCCGTGACATGGTAACGAAAATAATAACAACAATAATGTTGTATTACTTTTACTGAAACTGAAGGTTTTCAGGTACATCACTGGCAGTATCTGGTACAATGGTCACTGGCACTTTTCATCATAGCCAACGTTGTGTTTGCTGTAATGACTGTGTGGAGTCGGCATGACACACAGACGAGGGACATGATGTGTCTCCGCAATGTTTCCTCGCATCTCTGAATGGCTAATTTCCACTCATCAACATCTCACTAATTGCACATTGTGAATGCTGTGTACACGTTACTCAGAGGGACCTCTTCCAGTCAATAGGGCCTGGTACCCGAAGGTAATTACACTATGTATGTCTTTCAGTGCTCTAGTAACATGGGCAGTGGTGGCCTAGCAGTTAAGGAAGCGGCCCCGTAATCAGAAGGTTGCCGGTTCGAATCCCGATCTGCCAAGGTGCCACTGAGGTGCCACTGAGCAAAGCACCGTCCCCACATACTGCTCCCCGGGCGCCTGTCATGGCTGCCCACTGCTCACTCAGGGTGATGGGTTAAATGCAGAGGACAAATTTCACTGTGTGCATCGTGTGCTGTGCTGCTGTGTATCACATGTGACAATCACTTCACTTTATTATTTATTTATTATGTGTTAAATCTTTATTTAGGATATTTCATTGAGCTCTTCTGTCTTTCATACACTGTAAAACATTGAACGTATCAGAGTGTTTCTCAGGGAATTTGTGACCATTCATTCTGGAGAGCATTCATGAGGCCAGGCACTGATGTTGGATGAGAAGGCCTGGTTCTCAATCCCGGTTCCAGTTCATCCCATTTGAAAGGTTACGTTCTCTCAGCATCCACCAAAACTAGTCTTGCCCATCTGACTGCCAAACAGAGAAGAGTGATTTGTCACCTGCTGCTCCACAGTTGTGTGCATTGCATCACTCCATTCAAAACTTGGGTGGCATCAGGAAGGGCATCTTTGTGTGGGCAAACAGCAAGACTAGTTGATCCATTGTGGCGATCCCTGAAAGGAGAAGCCAAGATGAGACGATGACAAAAGTTGACAGTGAAATATCCAACAGGGACGAAATCTCACAAACTGTCTTCTTGCAAAGGAGACAACGTATCACAGTACCATGCTTCAGAAAGGCCCACTTAGTTTCACAAATGTTTGTAAATGGACATTGCATGGCTGGGTTATGACCTGTGGCAATGTTCAGAATTCAGTTATTAAGAGGTGTGTCTCAACGTTGTCTTTCACAGAAAATAGAGTCAAGTATATGTTCATGTAGGTCTGCAAATCATATTTAAACTTAAGCATAAAATATTAAATTTCATTAAAATTTGTAACAGAAAATGATTTTATTTTGTGTCGAAAAATGTTCTTGTTAAATAGTTCATCAGCATGATTTCAACTCCAATAGTCTGATTTTCTTAACATGGTTATAGTCATCCTACATGTTTTTTATTTCCCTACATTTAAGGCTCATATAACATCATTTTTATCTCACTGATATGTTTACAAAGATTTACTTATCAAAATATGAGCATAAAAGAATACAGAATATTGCTGCCATTTCGGATGTGTAGTCTCCTTAGGGAGACCAGCTTGTACTGTAAGCAACATAAAGAGCCCCCATTTCTCTGATGTTGCTATGGAGACTGTTGTATATCAGCTCTTGATTTTTCTGTTGGAGTGAGGGTAACACATTTTCACCATTTTTATTTGCATTTAATGCAACACTTGAGATTCCCCAAACCTGGAATTTATTATAGTTTCAGACTAGATTCAGTTTATGTATTTTCTTCTTAAATGTCTGAATTTGATGTTTGTGTGTATGTGTATGTAGAGCAAAATTATTTTAATGACTCTGTCACGTCACTCAGCTCCGTGCCTCCCCTGAGTATCAGGGACATTGTCTGTGTGTTGTGTGGCCCGGGTCGCAGTCTACAATCCTGTAGATTGAACTTGACGTCACCTCTCCCGCACTTCCAGGGCGAGGGTTCTTTGTCATGTTTCCTTCCTAGGGCCCTTCGGCATGAGTACGGATCCTCCCAGGTGTAATGAGCTTGTCTCATCCGCTCCCCTATAAAAGCCCTGTGCGACCTGGAGCCTACAGAGCTATCCTCCAACAAGAACTCAGAGGTTTTCCCTTGTCCCATGTGTCCCCACACTGGTAGGAGCTGCAGTTTGTGTGCTGCAGTTAATGTGCCAAACAGGATTGTGCGTAGCCACAAGGACCTCTGGTGACTTCTCAGCCAGTCCAAGGCGGAGTACTTGGAGGGCGCGTGATCGCAGGTAGCGGTATCTGGCAGAGTGCCGAGACGACCTCACGGACTGAGAATACTCCTCCTTTCGCCGAACGGCATGGTGGATTTACTTGTGCCCTTTACCCCTTTGGTATCTCCCTGCAATAAACTCTCCCCCCCTCGGGCGCACCAGACACACAGATAAATATTTCTAGTATTGTGGCATTTCAGGTCTAATTAGAGATTTAGGTTCATGCCTTGTTTCTAATAAGGCTGGTGATGATGACTGGCAGAACAGAGTGACTTTGTAATCTGCTGAACAGATTTGACCGAGTGTAGTGAGACACCACTGTGGACAATAAAACACAACATCTTGGCCCTCCTGTGAATGTGTGTAAAGTGTGAAAAATGAGTTATAAACTAAAGCAGGAAGAAAGGGAGCATGCAGGGATCAGCCACAAAATTAAAACCACTGAGGGCTGAAGAGAAAAACGTGTCACAAAGCCCCATAGAAATTCTCTTGTGATCATGGCCCCATATTAAGGACTCAGCCATTACAAGTGAACCGTTCTTGATGTGTTCAAAGCAGGCCAGTGTGAGGACTGTGAGTCTTTGATGGTGTCGGATTGTGACTTGGTTAGATATTTTCCAGGTCTTGTGGCGTGTACTGGTTTGTATGCTCCAATATTTGCCCATGGAATGACAACCAGTGAACACAGCCACAGGGGCCAAGGCTGGACTAGTCATGATACATTCTGCTGAGGGGGCTATACCTCTCTTCCATTATGTCTTTGACCAACATCGACAGGCAAGTCCATAATTATCAACCTCTGTGTCACTTAGACATGCAGCATAATAAAATATAATGGACTGTTTTTCCTTTTCATTTTGGTCAACTTTACCAGCAATGCAACCACACTTTTTTACCCTGTTTTGTCAGGCTGGATCCTCAATCTTTTACTATTCGGACATTGTGTGCAAATCATGCTTTTCATTACATTATAGTGCAACAATTGCTATTTAAGTGTCGGGGTTCTGGTGAAGACTGCACTTCATTTTTCACTCGACACTGGCAGCAGAACAAGGACACACATTTCCCAACATGCCAGTTTCCCGATTTGTGATGACCATTTGAGGGAATTGTTAAGAGCTGTAAATGAACCACGTTTGTGGTCGCAGCAACGCTTTGTCTCCCTCCTCTGGACGCGGCTAGTCATGAAATCCTTTGATTTGAATCTCTTCGTTTGCAGCAGCAGCATCTTTAAATAATGCATTTCGCATTTTCATTATCTTGCTCCTGTTCAATTGTCTCAGACCATTTAAGCAGGGCATGTCGACAGAATTGCCCCAAGCAGATTGCCCCAAGCAGGGGTGGCCTAGCGGTTAAGGAAGCGGGCCCGTAATCAGAAGGTTGCCTGTTCGAATCCCGATCAGCCAAAGCGCCGTTCCCACACACTGCTCACCAAGCAGAGGACACATTTCGTTGTGTCACAGTGTGCTGTGTTTCACAATCACTCTCTCATGCAACAAAGGATTTTGAACCGAATCGCACGGAATATTGGTCTTAATAATTGGTCACTAATCATTTAATTACCGGATTCATTTACTGGTCGGACCAACTGTGTTCGCGCTGTTTATGGCAACATTGCAGATAATGCAAAATAGGCGTCCTTTTTCTTTACCTACATGCATAAAATATGATTTTTCTCCCATATTCGTATGCCTTCTTCGATCGAAGGCGGGGATACGGGCGTTTTGGGTTGTTGGTTTTTTTTTTTTTGGTGTTTAGTAATTATTTTTCTTAGATGCAGCCCATCTCGTGCGTCAAAGCGTACGTCACACTCCGGTAATGGCCATCCGTGGCGCGGCGGCGTTGCATGCGCACTGCGCTCGGGTTCAAAGAGCGCCTGGGCTGCTGGAATGCAGAGTTAACTTTAGAACAATAAAAGCAGACGGCTCTGCCCCGAAACGTCGAAAATGCAGCCGCCGCCCCCCCCCCCCCCCCGACTGATAAAATGTCGCTCGGAAGTTCACACAGATTCTTCGTACTTAGCAAACGTGCAAAATAAGATGAAATAAAGCAAAAACGCGCCTCGCTGTGCGCCCGATGAGATGTTGTCGCCGCGCTGGATAATAATCGGCGTCAAACATCACCGAGCAGCCTGGGGCTCCAGCGGGGGTTGCCAGGACCGCGGTTTTCACGTCCCGTTTCTTATTTTGCGGTGAACTCGGTGGGCAAGTTTAAAAGTCGCCTGAAATGTGGCCCGGGCACAGCTGGAACTGTAGTCTTTTCCACATGGTCCCGAGGAAACAGTTTATTTCCGCACAGACGCTGCGTGGGGAGATTTAAGTACCAAAGTACCGCTTTCTTTAATGGTTCGACGTGTTCACTCGTTATTAAGGAAAAAAAAAGAAGCTATGGGCAGGTTTTAAGGACTTGAAGTGTCGTCATTGTCGTTCGAGTTTCGGTGACCTGGTGCATCCCAATTCCGATCGTTTTCGTGCCGTGTTTTCGGGGCGGGATGGCGACGTTGGACCGCGACCTGGCAACGCGTCTCGAGTGGACGCAATGATGATGGCTGGAGGAGATGCGCTCGTGCGCGGGGATAATCAATAGGCGCTTGGAGCCACGCCGCTACCCGAGCCGCGGCGCTGGATGAAGCGTCAGCACCCGCCCGCGGCGCCACGCTCCCCATCGCGCCCGCTGCCACGGACACGGGAATCTCGCGGCGTCGACATGTAATGGTGCGATAGGCACCATCCTGCGGAGACCGAGGAAGGGCCGTTCCATTCCATGACAGTCGCCGCACGGCGCTGCGCATCTGACGCCCGCGCGCGCCGCTCGACGCCACCGCCGCCGCCGCCGCCGCGGTCCACGGCAAATTAATAGCGAGTCCGCCGCGCTCTCGACGAGGCGACGCGGAATATCGAGGGCGACCATGGTTGGAGGGGGGTGTGGAATGGCTCGCCTGGGGATCTACGGCGTTTTAATGGGGCTGTGGGGATTTAGCGCCGCTTGCCCCGCGTCCTGCTCTTGCAGCACATCGAGGATCTCATGTATCGATCAAGAGCCAGGAATCGAGGATTTCCCGGTGTTGTTGGAGGACATGGACATGGAAAACATCACCGACATGTAAGTCTTATTATATATATATATATGTGTGTGTGTGTGTGTGTGTGTATGTGTATATATATATATATATATATATATATATATATATATATATATATATATATGTATGTATGTATGTATGTATGTGTGTGTGTGTATGTGTTTGTGTGTGTATTTACAAATATACACACACAAACACACACATATATGTGATGCAATCGAATCAATTCTTATTTAGATCGATATAATAGCGCTATAAATAACGCTCCTCGGCCCGTGTCAGTGAATTGCAGAGGACAGAACCATGACATCCATAACCTTCCCTGCTTCCCCCGCCTTCCCGAAATGGTAGTCGGGCTCGACGGAGGGGGTTCGGGCTGGTATTGCGATATGTAATGTAACCGACGTGCACCCCACCCCTCCCACGCCCACTCCGGGCTCGGACTCGAGGCAAGGTGTGTGTGCGTGAAAAAAAAAAAAACCCACACCACCAGAACCGGGTTGTGTATGGGTGGGCGGGTGGGTGGCGGGTACGCGTGCGGACGTACGGCGAACGTGTGGGCATCGCGATGCCGGGCGCAGGCCTCGGCTCCCGGTGACGAGCGAGACGGACGAAATCGACTCAGGTCCGATACGATCTCCGCGCGGCGCAGGATGACGTGGGGCGTCTGGCCGCTGTCATCGCGACCCACGGGCCTGCGGGCCGCGGGATGTACACCCGTCCCGTGCCCCGGCCTGCCGGCGTCAGTCTGCGACAACGTGTCCGTCGGCGCCCACGCAAACATGTCACTCCCGTTTCCACGACAACGACACACCGGACCCTCTCTGTAACCTTGTAGCCTACAGTGCGACAAAAAAGCCATGTCGCGGGGTGGCTAGCGTCGGAATAAATGCACATTGCATTGCTTAATGTGTATATACAGCACCATTATTCATTCTGTCCTATAAATACGCTCGCTCTTCCCTCCACCAGATACATAACAAACCAGGACAGATTGTTCACCATCAGCGAAACCCACACGAAGTACTACTACAACCTCAGGAACCTGTGAGCACCATGGTGTGACGTGGAAACAATGGCTGAGTCTTCCTGGGGGACAAAGAAAATATTCACTTTTTTCCTTCCTCACACAGAACTGTGACAAACACTCAGCTGACGTCCATATCTCCCGAAGCCTTTCAGAGCAATCCCAGGCTTCAGTATTTGTAAGTGTTCTGTTTCTGTTCACTCTGGCACCCTTTCCTTTGGGTGGAATCGTCCTGCTGTTGCTCAGTTTTACTGTAGTACTCTTAATAACTCGTAATAACTTGTCTGGCTCAGTCGTTTCATTTATGTATTGCAATCTCTGGTCCTCTGTGCCTGTGTCAGCCTGCCTTTTGAATATAGTGTTGAAATGCTGCACCATTCAATCTCTTCCAGGAACCTGAAGGACAACAACTTGTCGACATTTTCATGGAAGGCGTTTAAATACTCCAATTTGTCCTATTTGTAAGTTTTCTTCTGCCAAAGTTGTAGTTCTCATCTCGTTTGGCCCGCTCGACCTGTGTTCGCCAGACTGATGCTGTGTGACATTCCTAACAGGTACTTGTCTGGCAATCCTCTTCAGTGCTCCTGCAAGAACATGTGGATCAAGCTGTGGCTGGGGCTGGAGGAGACAGAGAGTCAGGGACTCCAGTGCATTGAGGACGAAGGCGGCATCAAGTCCCTTTCCAGGCTCTCCATTCCGAACTGCGGTAAACGCGCTGTCACCGAGTAGTAAACGCCGAGTAGTAGATTAGTGGGATGCCTCGGCCAGGTGACACCCTCCCAGGCTGCTCCTCGCTTTACCACGTTAACCACGATTCGTGCATTTTCTATCGGCAGAGGATCTGAGACTGTCCCACCGGTTGCTTTGATCACACGGCCATGTTGGAGAGCAGCAATAAATCATTTACCATAAAAAGCGAGAGAAATAAATATATTTGATTGCTTGATTGATGTCCTTTTTGTTTTTTTTTTCCTGTGGCAGAGCCTCCCACCGCAGAAGTCACCCCATCCTTTGTGAACCAGAGGGAGGGGACTGACTTGACGGTGGTGTGCACAGTTGCTGGGGTTCCCACCCCAGAGTTCCTATGGATCTACCCAGACAACGCCCTGGCAACCCACTTTCAGGTAACCATCTCTAATAAAAACAGGAGGCCAGGAGGTTGTCAATCCATGTAAAAATGAATGAATAAATCAGACTATAATGTATAATGTTAACTTCCAGGTCATCAACTCTGAGCTGAAGTCCAGCATTGTACTGAGCAGCCTTTCATCCGAAGATAACGGCAAAGAGCTCATCTGCAGTGCTGAGAACATGGTGGGGCAGAAGGAGGCCGCGTTGAAGCTGCGAATCCTGTGTAAGCGCTCGCTTAGCTGAAAACTGAAAGTCTGAATGTGGAAAGATTCAGAATGTTTCCTTCATCACATTGTTTTCATTGTGAGGGTGTCAGGTTCTGTAAGTGTGAAGTATGCTACATTTGCTAGATGTTTTCAGAAGTGGTTGCCAAGGTTACGGGAATGTTTTGACAACCATTCAATATTATGGAACGTTGAAAAACGTTTCATCCAAATGTGCAAATGCACAGAACATTCCCAGCCGCCGCTGTAACAGTTTGAAGGTGTTTTTTTTTCCCTCTTTAATTCTTGTTTTCGAGCATCATACTGAGAACATGATACTTATTAATGGTTCCTCAGTTCAGCAGCTTTGTGAAGAACCACGTTTAAAGCTCAGGCACCCATTCCTTGACGGGCAGACTCATGTTGGTGGGACCGGGTGTAAGGTTACAATCGGCATTTTCATAATGAAACCCTTTAACAGTAACCTTATATGTTCCTGACACAGAATGATCATCCTCGGAGGCGAACTGTTCGTATGAACCTTTTCGTGCCATATAATCAATCTGCCACATTACTCTGGTGAAATGCACATATTAGCTTTTGCAGTTTTAGCAAGACTGAATGGTAAGATGTGGCCAAGGAACCGGATTCGTAACCAAAAGGATGCAGGTTCAAATTCCGAATCAGCAAGGTACCACTGAGGTAACCTTGAGTAAGGCATCACCCCCACACACTGCTCCCACACGCCATTCGCTTTTTTACTTTACAGTTGCCTAAACACAAACACTTTGGATCACAGTGAATTTGGGGTCACTAGTGTGTCTCAGGTCATTTGTGATTTGGGAAGAAATTGGGACTCTGTTAGGGAAAAGACGGATCTTCACGTTTTTCAATTCATTGCTTCATATTCCTTCAACGTTTTTTTCCTGTAAGCCTGTTTTTAGTTTAAAAAAAAAAATCCGATTTCGCAAGCATATTGATTTCGTGTCACTCTGCCGTACTCTTCCTCTTGTTTAGCACCCAATATCCTGTCTGCTGTTTGTCCCAGATAGCGCTGCAGCAGAGAAGCTCTCATCTCATTATCGGTAGTTACTGTACTGCACCTTCACCTTGTCAGACTCTTCCTCTCGTGTAGCCCCCTCATTCCATCTCCTCTTTCTCATCTCTCTCTCAGCTCTTCCCAGTGCCCTGTGGGTCACTCTTCCTCTCCTTCTTGTCCCTCTTTTCCTTCTGCTCTCTTTTTCCTGTGGTCAGTCCGTCCCACCATCGTGGACCTGATGGAGCCCGATCACAGCATGCACTGGATCATCTCCTTCTCCGTGACGGGCAACCCCTTGCCGACGCTGCAGTGGTACCACGAGGGCAAGCTGCTGCGCGAGCACGGCTTCATCAAGACCCTCGTAGATACCGAGCGGGAGGGCGAGATCCAAGGCTACCTGCAGCTGGAGAACCCCACGCACATCCACAACGGCGAATACCAGCTGGTGGCCACCAATGAGTTTGGGTCCGACTCGAAGAAGGTGCAGGCGCACTTCATGCACATGCCCGACGTCAACCACTCTGGTGAGCTCCTGGTTTTATTTTTGCCATGTATAGTTTGTTCAAAAACAATCACATGCAAATTCATGAATCTTTCTGATGATCTCTCTCTTGGTTTCAGAGGAGCCGCCATTCTATGATTGTAAGTGGACAGTTGCTGCGGATCAAAATGTCGAACATTAAAGTAGTAAAGCAGTAAAAATTATTACACCAAAGAGAACTGTTGTGTCATTGTAACCAGTGATTTAATTTTATGCATTTATGTTATGTTGCATCAAGTTATTTTCTCTCTTCCCTGCTTACCTTCTGCTGGATGGCATGAATCATGACCCCCATACGCTATTCAGACTCGACTGGTATGTCACTTTTAAACAATGTTTTTAATAATGACCATAGACACTATAAGCTTTGGTCCAAAGTTTTCTGATGAATAATGGTACCCGACGGAAAATTTCACTGCAAAGTGGTGTTACAGTGTGTAATTGCAACTCCCTGCAGATGACAGGCATGTTGGAATGTCATTATATTTTTGCATATGTGTTGCCTATGGCTTTCACAGCACATGAGATGTCGGATCTAGAAAATACATCTCGCAGTGATACTGCCACACCAGCCTCAGTGGATTTAGATAGTAAGTTTGATTTCAACTCATGATAAAATTCACATGACCATTGAATTTTACTATAAACAGTAGGTAATGCGTTGACGATGCCTTTTGTCAGTCGAGCCTTTGAATTCCGTCTGAATAATTCTGCATACAATTACAAATTATGCATGCAAATGAAATCCCTGGTCTTTAACAGGAGCTATAACCACTGCATTGCTTATATATATTCTCATTATGTTGCATTTAATGATATATTAATTCCTATGTTTTCCATTTTTGAATAGCCGTGGTCTATGTCTGACATTTACAAAATATGTTGTAATATTTCAGCCAAACACTGAGGTTTTTGGCCATGCGCAGTGACTTTTTTTGGGATATTTTTGTGATTCTAGATAGGTTTCAGCATGTGTCACAGTTTTTGCTAATGGTTTTGCTAGTCACATTCGCTTGTTTGGAATTCTTGATTTGAAGAATTGATCATCTATCTGCACATTGGGGTCTCGATAGATCAGAAGCAGAGAGCATGCTTGTGATGTCCACTGATGTGTCCTATGAACCAGGGGAACAAGGTGTCTAGAGTATGGAGGGAATCTGTTCCCTGGACCTTGTGCAACACTTCACTCGTCCACAGTGACGAAGTAGGGTGCATGAGGGCCGTCAATCATGTCTATAGACTCCTCACTTTCTAAATTCAACTTCCACAAATTCATCTATGACCAAAAATGGCTGGATGGGTAGTTAGTTCCTCCTCTATATAACTAGCTAGCAGACCTTTCTTGCTTGTTTTGTTTTATTTCTGTAAATCCAGAAGTTATCATTAATGTAAGATTAACAAACATTCCCATGAAAAATGGGCCCTAGAGCTGTAATTTACTTTTTTTAATATTTTTTTTCTAGTTTTGTCAAAAGAACACATAGCATTAATAGAATATTCAAACTTTTCTCTTATTAATGCAAAATGTCAATATGCATTTGTACTGGGAGAATTTGGTGTTGAAAGCGAAAGGTGGCCGAATCAATTTTTTTATTAATTAAACCTCTCCAGATTCCAAGCCTGCGTGTGGGATAAGGATCTCTGCTTTTCTGGTGTCACTTTGTTACTGCAAGCAAACGTAGCACAGCTGCACATGCAAATGTCTGCGGCAGCCCAGTAAAAAGGATGCTGTTATTCTCACTGCCCCACCATGCAATTTGCCAGAGCCGCTTCCTTAGATCCCAGTTCACTTTTACTCACTCCTTATTAACATTTCAGAGAGCATAATTGCAGGGAAATGCAGCGTCACAAACTATTTTCAATTCCATTTATGACAGAGTACATTGGAGTACGACGATATGTAAACTGATTTATGAACATTTAATCCATCAAGGCATTGTTTCAGTGATTCAGTAATATATATGTGTGTGTGTGTGTGTGTGTGTGTGTGTGTGTGTGTGTGTGTGTGTGTATATATTGAATGAGTTGATGTACATTTCATATCAGTGCGTTTCTGTGATTTTGTTTTGGGTGCAGACAGTCCGCCTCCACTGCCCGAAGACAAAGTAGCTGTAAGTAACAGCGGTGATGTGTTTGCAATGAGAGCACATGCTGCTGTCAGTTTAGCACTAATGCCGAACTTGCGGTGGCTCCTCAGGTATACGCCGTTGTTGGTGTGGCTGGAATCGCACTAACTGGATGTATCCTGATGCTGATTATTCTGAAGTATGGGAGAAACTCCAAATATGGAATTAAAGGTGGGTTCATTTAAAAATTGAATTGTGAAAATGACAAAATACTAACATTATTTATTATTTAATATTTTAGAGCTAATGGGGACTGATTTGCTTTTTTCCTCGCTTTAGCACTAGCATCTGGGAAGGAAACCTCTTTTGTCTGAATGTATTTTCCCAACCCCCCCCAACAGGATCTTCATCAGTCATCAGTAATGATGATGACTCTGCCAGTCCTCTCCACCATGTTTCCAATGGCAACAACACCCCGTCGTCCTCTGAGATGGGCCCTGATGCTGTCATCATTGGAATGACAAAGATCCCAGTCATTGAGAACCCGCAGTACTTCCGCAACTCTGGCAGCGTTCTGAAATCGGACACGTGTGAGTTACCATGGCACAGAGCTGCCAGTGATCTGGTCCCTGCAGAATAAACCTGAGCCATAGGCTAGGCTGCTACTGGCCAGTTGTCATAGTGACCTCCCCAGCTAGCACCATGCCAGTGATTCTGGAATGGCTAGTAATTTCTAGCCTAAAAAGAAAAGAACATTTGATTTTTGGTTTTGCTTCGGATAGTGAGGACAATCTGTAGATCCGATCCTCTCATGTAGATTACAAGACAAATGCATTTGCATATCTTACACACACAAAGTGGCTTGTGAATTATTAATGGCTGATGAGGATGACAAGGCCTCTCTCTTGCCTCTAGTTGTCCAGCACATCAAACGCCACAACATCGTCCTGAAGAGAGAGCTGGGAGAAGGGGCATTTGGGAAGGTTTTCCTGGCTGAATGCTACAACCTGTCGCCTGGCCAGGACAAGATACTGGTGGCTGTCAAGGTACCAACCTTTTAAATTCAAAAATATTTATAAAATACAGCCCTTGTTCAAGTCTCACAAATGAATTAATTAATGCTGCATTCGAAACTTATGTGTTCTGAGCACACAATATCATATGTACAAGCGGGAAACTGATTTGCTGAGCTATGATGTAGAAACGTCAGAGTTTACATTATTTCTATATAATCTGTCATGGTTAAGTCACATGGTCATGCCAGCAAAATTCATGAATGAAGTAATATTTGTCATTATTTTTTTCATAACCCATTTTGTCAGGTCATTTTTTTAAGACTTTCATACAAATCGCCCAGTTAAGCACATGATAATTCTGATTTCCAAACTGGGAAGTAGGAACAATAGCAGAAACACTCACTTCAGTGCATTCACAGTCTTTATACTTAGCCTTTTTCTGGAATAACATAATTTGCTGTATTATTAAAAATGTTAACGCGGCTTCACATTTCAATATATGTATAAAATACATATAAGTTCTATGAGATTTATGTGAATATCACACAGACTTCTGATTTGAATCTGGAGTATTCATTGTATATATATATTATTCATGCCATAAGCATTCCCATGACAACTTTTAAAAGTCCATTTACGAAGCTTTCTTAATTTACTGCAGCAGTAGTTATGAAGTGGATCGAAGAATGCATAACATATAAAGAATGCATATAAGTTGGTAGTAGGTGGTAGTAGCCTAGTGGGTAAGACACTCGCCTGTGAACCAGAAGACCCGGGTTCAAATCCCACTTACTACCATTGTGTCCCTGAGCAAGACACTTAACCTTAAGTTGCTCCAGGGAGACTGTCCCTGTAAATACTGATATTAAATCGCTCTGGATAAGGGCGTCTGATAAATGCTGTAAATGTAAATGCATATCGCCTCTCTGTGAATGCATAAAACTATATTTTTAGCACTTTTTTCAACAGTGTCTGATCTTAATTCAGTGCTCCCACAAAGGGATCTAGAGGAAATCATGGGCTGTTGAGTTGGTTGGCAGGTATCTGGGATCTGGGCTCTGAGATCTGACCTGTGGAGCCATCACATTTGTGTCTTGTCCCTCCTCAGACATTGAAGGAGGCAAGTGACAGTGGCCGGGCTGACTTCCACCGGGAGGCGGAGCTTCTGACCAACTTACAGCATGAGCACATTGTCACCTTCTATGGCGTGTGTGTAGAGAGCGACCCACTCATCATGGTGTTTGAGTACATGAAGCATGGAGACCTCAACAAATTCCTCAGGTTGGATCATATTCTGCAGTGTGTGTGTATGTGTGTGTGCCAACAGGTATGTGCCATTCACCCTGTTTCAGTTTTGTTCATTTAGATGAATGTGAACATTCATGATATTGAATAACAATAGACACCAAAATTCACCTTTAAATATAAGCTCATTAGCATAGCTTATGTGTGTCTCTCTGTTTGTGTTTGTTTATGTGTGTGTGTGTGAGCAGGGCTCATGGGCCGGATGCTGTGCTGATGGCTGATGGACAGCATAGTGTTCTGGTGGAACTGACTCAGTCCCAGATGCTGCACATTGCTCAGCAGATTGCTGCAGGCATGGTCTACCTGGCCTCCCAGCACTTTGTGCACAGAGACCTGGCTACACGCAACTGCTTGGTGGGAGAGAACCTGCTCGTCAAGATTGGGGACTTTGGCATGTCCCGAGATGTTTACAGTACTGACTACTACAGAGTAAGTCTCTGTGTATGTGTGTCCTTGTACAAGTATCTTAGTGAGTATCACATGGCATTTCATTTCAGCAAAAAATTTACAACCTGAACTTAGATAAAGTAAAATTAGGTTAAGATGGTTTGTTAAATAAATGTTGATGTGTTGGGCAACAAGCATTTGCAGTTAATCAACAAATTAACTAAATTCTGATAATTTGGTGGAAGTATAAGTTTTAATTATCATTGCACTTTATTGCGATTTTTACATACAGCCTTGTCACTGAGGTGCAGCATTCATCCAAATGATGAAGCTTAGCAGAAAAATTGTACATGTAGCAGCGTTTGTCTCTTTAAATCCAAAGTCGCTGATCATTTCCAAACTGCAGTTTCCATGGTAATAGGGGATAGACTGTCCAGAAGGTTGCAGTAGTGGTCCATAGATTAGAAAGTCTATACGCCACAGTCACAATGGAAATGAAAAGTGATGTGTAACAAAGTGGAATGCTGTCTTCAGGATTTAGATCCCACATTGCCCTCTATTGACGGCCTATTGTACATGACCACAATAATTGTCAGTGCAGACGTCACATGTGTGTGTGTGTGTGTGTGTGTGTGTGTGTGTGTGATTAAATCTACATCCCTGTGCAGGTGGGTGGCCACACTATGCTGCCCATCCGCTGGATGCCACCAGAGAGCATCATGTACCGACGCTTTACCACAGAGAGTGATGTGTGGAGTCTGGGCGTGGTGCTCTGGGAGATCTTCACCTACGGGAAACAGCCCTGGTACCAGCTCTCGAACAATGAGGTGCGATTCAACCTACCTTATTACAGTCCATTACACAGTAATACTAATTCTAATCTCACATTTTGACCAGATTACATTCTTAGGCTTGGCTTGGTTGGCAAATTTACTGTATAGTGTTCATCCTCCAATACAACACTTCACTCACAACATGTGAAAATGCACAAAATGCATTCCAAGTATTTCACATGGGTTGGGGTGTTGTGCAGGAGTTGCAGGAAGTATCCTCAGAAACTCTGAAACAAAGACCTGTAATTTGTCTTAGATGGCTGATGTCTGTTTTAACTGTCCTCTAGTAGTATGTTGTATGACATTACTTGGGAAATGGCTTGAGAAGTGACTTGGTAAGTGGCTTGAGGGACGTTTATGACGATATGAGTTAGGTTTGGGCAAGAAATGTTATAATGAAAGATGATATGTTGAGAAATGGCTAGAAACTTTGCAAGCAATAATGATTGGTCAGATAACTACAGAAAAAGAGATGTTATTTCGTTATGATGAGAATAAAAACTTTAGCACTTTGGGCCTATTGATCATTGTGTCTGTCATTTAATACTTTTCGATCTCTAAACTGGAAACTGTCCCATTTTCTGACATGGACAGAAATACTCCATTAAGCCATTAGTAAAGTGTAAATTAGTCAATGGCTGGAGAACAAATGTTCTTTGTAGAGGAGGCTGGAGAACTTGAAAAACACCCATGTCTCCCCCTTGCGTGTAGGTAATTGAGTGCATCACTCAGGGCCGCGTGCTGCAGCGGCCCCGCACCTGCCCCAAGGAAGTATATGACCTGATGCTGGGCTGCTGGCAACGTGAGCCGTACATGAGACTCAACATCAAGGAGATCCACAACATGCTTCAGAGCCTGGCCAAGGCATCTCCCGTCTACCTGGACATCCTGGGCTAGATGTCTTTCACGGGACGGGGCATGAGAGGGTGACGCTTTTGTCTGTCAGTGAGAGGATGAGGCGTGGTTGTGTTTTTGTGAGTGTCCGGGTGAATTCAAGTGACTGAGTGACACTGTGTGGGTTTGTGTGGACCATGTGAATGGACTAATTCTCTGTGTGGGTGTGTGTGTGGATGTTAATGATTGTGCTCCTGCCTCTTCACCACATAGACAAAGGCCTTAAACTTAATTGCGTAGTTTTTTTTGTTTTTTTTCGTCCATATTTGCCCAGCGTTTATTGTTTATCGTGTTCTCTGTTTGTGTTGGGGATGAACAAAGGGAAACAGACTGCTGTACATAATATTTCGTCTTTATGGACCATTGCAAAGATTGCAAAGAATTTTTGTTCTCTTTTTTTTGTGGAAACGAACATTTTATTGAGCAACGTGTAAAATGAAAAGCAAAAAAAATAAATAAAAATACACCCATTCCAACAAGAACCAGGCCAACTGTTAAAGTGTGTCTAGAGAAAATGTAGATATGTGTTGGAGGGATAAAGGGATATGTTTGGTATCTTGAGAGAAGAGTTTGTTTTATTTATTGTCACCATGCTGTCATACATCTGTGACCAGTTGCTGCAGGGCCATCGGTGTTCATGCTCTCATGTTTCTCTTGGACTGAACCTGAACGGAGGGCCGTGGCAGGCTTTGGCCTGAGCTGTGGAGGACCGCAGCCTTGCATTAGCACAACACTGCCAAACCATCCTGATGCATACAGACTGCAAAATGCTACTTCTACTTACCCGGGAAGTGAACAAAAACAGCCCTTGTTTTATGATTTATTTATTTATTTGTTTGCAATATATATATTTTTGGATTGTCTCTTTTTGAATGGATCTGGTCATAGTTTGTGTTCCAATTTGATTTGCCAGTTCATTCTATGCGATGCGATGTTGTGATTAATGCACTATATATTTTACAGTACAGAAATGGATATTAGAAGCACAGTGTAAAGACTTGCCTGTTGGGCGGGAAGGAGGGTTGGGGGATAAGAGCTCATTAGCTGTTGCATTTTTGTCTTTTCCCTCTTTTTGGTGGCTTTCAAGGGAAGCACAGTTACCAGCAGTGTCACAGAATGTGTCTTTAGTGTCACGGCAGCCTGTTGCTCTTCAGTAGCAGTTCCTTTTTTTAAAATTTATATATATATACACACACACACACACACACACACACACACACACACACACATATATATATATATATATATATTTTTTTTTTTTACCCCAAGAGGGTAAAAAGAAGCCTTCATTTGCACTAATATATATATATTACTGCAAATGAAGGATTCTTTTTACCCTCTTGGTTTTTGATTGTTTTGGACAAAACTGCACCCATTCTTGTTGAGGGTTTCAAGCTTAGCTGTTAGCCCCTTGGCTTCAACTGAAAGTAGGTTGAGCACATTTGATGGACAACCTCTCTTGGCTTGAAAGTCTAGCTTTATTTGCACTTGACTTTTTTCATATTTTTGTTATGAATACAGTGGATTAATGGTGAAATGGTAAGATCTGCTTGTTAAGGTAGGGTCTTGTAAGATGTGAACCATAGTCTTGGACAGTAAGAGTTGTAGAGTCCCCGAGGTTGTGCAAAAAGTGCAATGGCCCTATGAAGGGACAGGAAGACTCTGACACCGGATTACCCATGATTCCTTTTGGGTTGCACTGAAGGCTCGGACATAAACACATAAATCAGTGGGCTGAAAATGGACTGATAGCACAGATCTTCTGCTGGAAATCCTAAGGGTTGCCAAGAGGGTGGCCACTGAACACTCATCCAGATCACGACCACTGACTGACCCCAAGATCAGTTCACATTTCAGCACACACGCGCGATGACACCAAATACACAGACCGTGACAGAAACAGAACAGCAGAGGACATCTTCAATTCAATCCATTTTCAAATCCATAGGCCACTTTATCAATATGGCAAAAAGGGGAAAAAACTGCTCTGGGGATCTTGTGAAGAGATTTGTTGTAACCCTGGTGATGCTATCTGAGTGTTTCTGTATATATGCAATCAGGTTGTAAATACACGTGTTCATCATTGGCTGTAATCCATTGTAATCCATTGATGCCTGGTGTGCAGTACTGAAATTTGTGTGAGGGCACTGGCCGACATTACTGCTGGTCATTATTGTGCTCAAAATGCTGAAAAACAAAAAGAACCACACAAACGTGGACACGAAAGGTCCTCCAACTGCTTCAGTGTTTCCCTCCAGTAATTATGGGGGTCACCTTTTTGCAATGATCACTACAGGCCTACATGCCCTTTGCTGTGGTAGACTGAGAAAAAAAAATAATATGAGCCTGAAGATTTCTTTTAGGCTGTGATTCCAAAATAACCTTGGTTCTTTATTGAAAAGGCAAAACAAAGAGTTTTTGTATCACACAGGTTGGTGTCTGCTCCACACAGCCAGTCTGTGATTCATCATTATTGCTGTACAGTTCAAATATTTGTCTCTATTAATGGTATGTTCTCTATATATTCTGTTTAAAAACAGGTACCATGTCAAATTGTGTGACACTAATTAAGGGGGAAAGTACATTTTCATTGGGGGCCACAGGCAATATGTATGTGTAAATACAGTTGAATTTGTCCGACAATGAAAGATTTTCTCTCTCTACTGTGCTTGGTCACCATATCAGTGACGATACAATCCTTTTTTAAAAACTATATTCATATATATGAAATACTGGTAAACTGATGAGGGAGTATTTGTTATTTCAGAAGCTCACTGTAATGCTCTTGACATTGGGAGGTGTTTGGCGGGGAGGCTTGACAGCGGGCGACACCGTAACTATGGAAACCTGCACTGTCCAGGTGACGGAACGCAAAGTTCACTCCCACTTTTTTATTTCCTGATGCTTGCTTTTCTTTTGAGCAAAAAAAATACCATTCAAACGAAGAACTGTGACTGGGCATCATGAACATTGTGTTTCTTTTGAATGTACTATGATAACAGATTGGGGACTTTATTTTTGAATGTAAACCTATATTTGATTAATTGATTCTTTTTACAGAAATTCTAATTCCCCAGCCTGATACAGACAATGCGCACCAATTGGCTGTGTGCGTGTGTGAGCGTGTTTCTGATGCCCCTCGGCTGAACTGTGTGCGAGTGTCTTTGTGTGTGCGTGTGAGGGAGTACGCTTCAGTTTCTTTTGCTCCTGGCAGATTCAGTTCCACTGCTTCAGTATCAGTATTTAATGCTTTGTGGTCAAGTGAGCTGCTTCTCAGCAGTAAATGGATATGTTCCTTGTAATACTGTGCATTTAATAAAGGTGATATGTCTTACAGTGCAGCCTCCTGCCATTGTTCTGACATCACACACCCACACCTACACCCAGAATGCTGCTCACCTGTTGAAGCTGCAGGTGTGTATGGGGATACATTCTTTGCATGGTCATTCACACTCCTACGTCCTGCTACCAATGCTTATTGTGTCACAGAATAGTTGAGCAATTGAAAAAAAGACAATGCATCCCTAAAAAGAGTGGACATCTTTTGTAGGCTATAACCTTTTGGACAAAACCCCTTCAAGCAACTCCTATAGTGCGGGTAGAAAAGGAGAAGAAGAGAAAAGAGGATCAAATTCTCTGGCTAGACCTCACTATATTGCAAATGGTAAATCCATGGGGTTTTTAACAGGCTTTCTTAGAGTAGCTTGAAAGTTTCCATTATGAATAAAACTTTGGGACCAAATGTCAGGTCATAGATGGGTGTCCAGAAGGCATCAGGAATCATGCACATGCACTTCATAGAATGCACAGAATCTTGCACTGGACTAAAAAGCAAATAAAGAGAGTGTTCATGTGCGTGTCATGATAATATAATCATGATAAGAAGTCTGGGTCTTTGCCCACAAACACGAAGTTGGGGGATGTGATGTTCATGGGTTTAGCAAAATTGCCCCTAGCCAGTCCACTTTTGTTGTACTTTTGAGTTTTCATAGTTTTTCATTGTCTGGTTATTACATTTTCGGATATTTATTACGTATGACCAGAATTGCCTAAACTTGGCATTCAGCCTTGTTTAATTGCATCCCTTCATTCTACAACATTTCAACTGAACAACTGCTCCTCGCTTCAAAAACAAGTGGACAGTCAATAAATTTGACAAATTTAGAAATAAATTTATATGATGAGTACAGACATTTTTTACAGGATGCACTGCACACATCTGCATGTTTGTTTCAGTTCATCTCCACTAGATGGGGCTTTGAAGCAGACAGTTCCAACACTCCTTCCCTGTGCTGTGATTCATTTTGGGAATAAACCCACAGCATTGTGATGTAAAAATTTTTTTTAAATCCAGCTCAGCAGTGAAGGGTGGACATCGGAGATTGCACTGACCGCCAAGGTGCAACTGAGGTGCCACTGAGCAAAGCACCGTCCCCACACTGCTCCTTTCATGGCTGCCTACTGAGGACACATTTCGCTGTGTGCTGAGCTGCAGTGTTTCACAGTCACTTCACTTTCGCTAAACTCATATGATGTTACCTGGACATAAAAAGAAAAACAAGTTACAGGAACGAACGGTTTCTAATTCATTAACACAGGTAGATTACTATTGCAGTTACATGTAAATGTTGTGTGTAAAACGGTACTAATATTACAGATGAACCCACATTGGTGAAAAGAAAAGGAGAGGTAGAGAGGGAAAGAAAGAAAGATCAAGAAGGCAAGCTCCAGATGGGGAGCAGGAGGGGGTAAAAGGGGTCTGAACTCTTCCCTCATATTGGACATACTGGAAATGGAGGAATGCAGGAAACAGGTCCAATGAACACTTTTCTGACCACATCTGATTTTCAATCTTTTAATCTGCTTTAAAACTGACCTGCATATTACCGGAAGAGCTGTTTCCGTAGTAGCCATAGAACCACTGGAGAGCGGCTTTTCCTGAGACGTCATGGCAGAGCACGACGGTGACGCGAACACAGAAACAACCACATGAAACGCCAAACATCAGAGCTTCGTCAGGAAAAGTAAATCTTATCTGACTTTGGGGATCTGACATCGCCTACACGCAAGGTGTCAAAAGAAGGCCTTCTCGTGTTATTAACTGGTGGGGGATTTTGCTGCGAACTGATCACTGCAGCCACTTGTCTATTTTGACAGAACCGTTTCCTGTCAGAAACAGGGCTTGTTACCACATTTCCAGCCCAGAGTTTATATTCAAAACCAAATAGTCCACAAGACTGTAGTTACTCACAAAGAACACATGCACTAAATGTTGTAAGAGGTCTTGAAGAAAAACAGAGTGAGCGGAGAGGATGTTCTTCATTTCCTCAGAGCCCTTATCAGGCTCTGTCATCTCCACTTCGAGCAAGTGTGGTTCACTAAACCGTAGATTCACTAGTCCAACTAACTGAGAACCTAAACAAGTTCTCTTCTGGATTTAAATGTGGTGGACCTACAAAAAAAATTATCAGCAGAAAATGGACACATGTCACACTGTGTAGCCTCCATCCAGCATTTTTACATCACGCGGCCATAGAGAGTGGTGCAGACATGGAACGTGTGGGTGTAGAACATGGAGAGGAGATACACTCACTGAAGACAGTTTCAGTCACTCTGTCTTATGTGTGTATATGTCTGTGTGTGAAGGGATGTACTGGTAGTAGCCTAGTGGGTAACACACTAGCCCATGAACCAGAAGACCCAGGATCAAATCCCACTTACTACCATTGTAGTCAGTCACTTAACCCTGAGTGTTTCCAGGGGGACTGTCCCTGTAACTACATATTGTATGTCGCTTTGGATAAGGGCGTCTGATAAATTGCCGTAAATTTGAATGTAAATGTAAAATGTAGTAGTAGTGGGTTAGACACTTGCCTATGAACGAGAAGACCACAAAGGTGGACTGTCCTTGTAACTAATGACTGTAAGTTGCTCTGGATAAGAAATGTAAATGTACATTTAAAGGCCATGTTTTTTATCTGGCTCTTCCTGTGTGGTATGGCACATGGAGAAAAACACTTCTCCAACTTGATTCAGTGTGTGTTTGTGAGCCACAAGAAACTGTTCCCATACTGCATTCATTCAAAAAAACATGACATTCTTCAAAGTCCAATGGGACCCAAACTTCCTTAAACGCGAGAGGAACTGAACGTTGGTAGGCTGTTTCAAAGCAGGTGTCAAAACAGTCTTTTGTGAAATGTGTCACACAAAACATTCATTTCGAAACAGGGTTTTATAAGAAGCGAACGGCTATCCAAGAACACAGCTCAACACTTGTAACCAGACTGCCTTTTTAGGCACATTAAGCATGCGCAATAAAAAAAGTGTTCTCAAACTATTCAGAAAAGCCTTCTGCTATATTGACATTTACTGATGTTCATGTTAAAGTCATGTTCATTTGGTGCCATCAACTTAAACAATGTATATCTGCCTAAACTAATGAGAGGATTTCCAGCTTATTGTGTTCCAATTTAAGATAGTAATATTGTAGTTATGATTTTAATAGATTTAATACATATTTAAAATGACACCAAAATAAGAGTGAACAGTAATGCAATCTCAAGTGCAGTGCAGCCATGCTATATTTGAGGTTTAGGAACTGAAACCTTGATTTGACTCCAAGGAGAAGTTCATCTGCAGAGATGTTTTGTTTGCGCGAAGCGAGATGCGCGCTTGTGATTCACGAACGGGCTTTTTGAGCTCGACTCGTGAGTCAAAACGAGTCGAGTGAGTGTGCGCGCATGCGCGGAGTGCGTCGCTCCTCAGGTCTCTCCGCTCATGACTGCGATCATTCCGCCTCACATGTGGCTCAGCTCATGCCCAAGCAAACGATGTTTGTCCCAGTCCTGTATACATTACATATTTTAACTGAATCCATCTATATATGCTACCATACCTGTATAGAAACATGTGTGCAGTTAGCATGTAAAACAACAAAATAATCATTTAAATGTTTAAAGCAGAAGAACAGAAGAACACTCAACTTAACAATAACAAAATGACAACAATAATGATGATACTGTACTTGTAATAAGTAGTAGAAGAATTGGTGATTCACACGAATCGTTTTGTTGGTTTGAACAAAACCGAATCACTTAAATGATTCGTACCGCACGTTACACGTTCAGCGTGCGCTATGTTTGGCAGTTTGAACTTTTGTCCACAGATATCTTCAGAAATTCGTTTCTGCGTCGCTACGTGGGGACGATATCTGGCGGACTCGGACGTCACCGGAGGAGCATGAAGATGCGCGTCAGTGTCGGACACCTGGCTGCCCTCCATCTAACCGCCGGTACATTTACATTTACACCCCACGGTACACGTGATGGTCGTAGCTACTAGTGCAAAATTACTCCATAATGACTGTGACTAAAGGGAAAGGCGACTGTTATTATTACTGTAATTATAATTATTATTGCTCATAATTGTGTATATGTATATGTAAATATGCATTTGCTTAATTACTAACCATATATCTTTCTGTATATATGTTTTAGGCTTCTTTATTGTAGCTTGGTTGGTCCCAGATATTCCGTCAGCATCAGGTAGGATTTATATTTGCGTTCATATTGACATACTTTATTTTATTACTTTATCTCCATCAGAGGTTATGAGTCAACAAGCCTTGCAGTGGATTTTTTGTTGTCCCGGTGGCTAATTCCGAATCATAAATGTCCCCAGCCTGTCCCCGTGCATCACTGGAAAAAAATATAAGTTTAGTGAATTGGTGAAAAGTGACACATCTCAATGAGTTGTATTTTCAGAGAAAGCTGTTTCCAAGAATGACTGTTCTAGATTAACATAAAACACGGTTCTTAATCCTGTCTGCTTTAACTATTATCTTCTTTTATTTTAGACTGTCAAAATATGCCATCATGTGAAAATTGCTCTTCATTCCCAGGTAATGACACAGTGTTTAAGCCACAACTTATTTGATTTAAGTGATTGTCCGAACAAACACTGGCAGCAAACACGAGGATACCAGAGGGTCTTTTACTATAGTTCATACTAAAGTTAAAGGTATAGGTTCCAATGCAGTTCAGTAATGGTTTATAGTAAAGTTTTCTTTGTAGGTATATTAAGTATTTCTCTGATTCCATGTAAGCACTTGATGGAGGGGCATTAGAAGAGAAACAGACTGCAGACTGTCCTTTAGTCTCCCAGACATGTGCAAAACTGCAAGACTAAGAGCTTATTGTTCCATTTGGGTGTTATAATGCACGCTAAGCAGACTGATGTATGTTTCGTGTATATATAATGGAGTTAAACTCACACACAATATATCTGTATTGAATAATCATTGAGGAACCCTTCAGTTTACACAGTTACACCAGAGTTTGCACCTCCTTGTGGTCTCTTTTGGTATCCTTGGCTCTTCCATCCTTGGAGTGTTAGAGGAACTGAGTTGTAGTGTATTTATGTGACAGCCACTCATTAACAAACGACAGTAACCAAACAGTCAGATCAGCCTGATAAAGCATGAACATAAAAACAAGCCAGAGGAGAGTATTGTTAGAAAAGCACATTACACACTTTGTATGGTAATCATTATTCACTATACTGTATACACTGCCATATACATACAGCACACATTATTCAGAGATGAACATCAAGAGAACAGTTGAAAGACCACAGTTATAATCTGAGCCTTCTGATAGTCGTTCTGTGTCTTTGACAAGCTTGTTGTGTTTTATTAGGAGGAGTGGATGACTTAGATTGCTTTATAAAGACTAAATGGATGTGTACATGGAAGCATGAAAATCGTGTTAAAACCTCCAAATACAAACTTGTTTTAACACAGTAAGTAAATATCACACAATTTCAACTAGTATGATAATAATTATTACTGATTTCCTGCTAGAATGAAAGAATAATGCATGCTATGAGCATCATGGTGAATAAAGAACAAGAAAAAATTGAAAGATGTGACAATGTTTGACAAAACATTTCGTATTTTTCCAGACTCAGCAAGACAAAGTAAGTAGAATTATTATTCAGTCAGCCTGTTTATGTTTAAATGTTGTCAATTCAACACACACACACACGCACACACATTCACATAAATCTTCATTATTATTTAACATCTACACAACCAATTTTTCCTCTCTTTTAGGATATCTAGGTGTTTACAATTCAAAAATATTTCTGAGACATTTTTTAAGGGCAACTATTTGATATCAAAACTACACACAAGCGCCTGTCTTTTTAACGAAGATGGAGATAGGAGAAGCTGCACAATGTTTCAAAGTCCTTCATCACAAATGAGTAGGTTTTCAGAAGTTATGATAAATTTACTACAAATGGAAATAGGAATGCACTTAAATAGGGTAAAAATTCAATGACCGAATTCAGTTACCGAATGCTGTGCTTGATAATGGCATAGCTTTTTTAAACTTTGTAGCTCGGTGTGGTCCTCCTGATGTCAGCTTCATCCGAACCTCAGGACAGCTTCATATTAAGACCAACTTGAACGGGCCTGAATTTGATCATTACACTGTGAGTTACAGTGAGCACAATGTGCCTTCATGGAAAACAGTAAGTATGGCTTATTTTATAAAATTATTATTTTTAGTTTATTATTGCATGAGTGAATTTGAGAAATTCAAAGCCAGCCGACTGACCCAACGCTTTATACACTCACTCCCATTCCATGCGCACAAACAGTGGCATTGACAGTTGAATGAGACCACACACCGGAACTATGGAGCAGGTACTCCTTTATAGAAGGAAAAACAGATGTAGGGAATCTGGAAGGGGCGGGGCCTGCACTCAGTGCGCCTGCACTCAGCTAGCGCTGGATGTCAGGGAGGATCTGACAATCATTTATAGACAATCATTTATGAAGGCTTATTATTTTTCAATCTGAATCATGTAAGAAACTACCATATGTTAGTTCCTTTTGCACTTATTTTGTCCTAGCGATTAAGGGTGGCCCCGTAATCAGAAGGTTGCCGGTTCAAATCCTGATCCGCCCCGGTACCACTGAGGTGCCACTGAGCAAAGCACCGTCCCCACACGCTGCTCCCCAGTCATGGCTGCCCACTGCTCACCAAGGCTGATGGTTAAAAGCAGAGGACACATTTTGTTGTGCTGCAGTGTATGAAGTTTCACTTCACTTATTTTACACTCTCATGAGGTAGAATATAAGACACAGTCTGAAGTCTTTTTCATTTTGAATAGACAAAGAAATTCACATAATGTCTCGTCATGAGTCATTCTGTAAAGTCCATGAACTACAATACAATCCCTACAATCCCAATACTATCCAGATCTACTGCAAACATACAAACTCCACACAGAGTCAAGCTCACAACCACACTAAAAAAAGGTGAAATAACTGAAAACATAGCCGCCCTTAAATAGCCGCCCTTTGCTCTGATTACTGCTTTGCACACTCTTAGCATTCTCTCGATGAGCTTCAAGAGGTCGTCACCTGAAATGGTTTTCCAACAGTCTTGAAGGAGTTCCCAGAGGTGTTTAGCACTTGTTGGCCCCTTGTGTTCATTCATAGTTTAGATGCCTTCAGTGAGAATCTACCAATGTAAATGGCAATGAAAATAAAGAAAACACATTGAATGAGGAGGTGTGTCCAAACTTTTGGCCTGTACTGTATATCTTTTTTGTCAGTCACAGTTTTGGATGAAATCTTGCTGTTTTATGAATCATGTGTTTCTATTGTTTTTTTCAAGAATTAACATTTTAGTTTAAACCGGTAAATGCCTTTGCTGTTGTTTGTCAGCAGCCTTTTACCTGGTCTAAACGTTTCTGGCAAATCTCCTTTAATGATCTCTCTGTGATTACAGGTGTTATGCAAGCTTGTGCAACAATGCACTATAGACAATCTTACCCAATCGCTGTCATATGATGTAAAAATACAGTGTGTCACAACTAAGGGCTGTTTCCAGTGTGCTCCAAGTGAAACTTTCAGAATCCCTCAAGGTGAGACACTCATACCTATTTTATATATTCTTTATTTTTAAATGTGATCTTTTTTAAGTAATGGTTAGAAAGCTTGCTTTTTCCACTATAGAGCTTTCCATAGCACCCAAAATATTGCAGCAAAAAGATGAACTGCAAAACGGAACAAGAAAACTAACCTTATACTGGCAGGTAATGTAAATAGGCAGGACTGCTTTAAATATTTTCAGATACTATGTTGAATGTACAGGGTGGGCCATTTATATGGATACACATTAATAAAATGGGAATGGTTGGTGACATGTAGTCAGAAACTTGTAAATAACTCATGAAAGAATAAAGTTACGTTAAAACCACCATTGTTTTTCTGGTGAAATTATCAATAAATTTGATGTATCACATGACTCTCTTCCTATTGAAAAAACAAAAGTTGGATCCAAGATGGCTGACTTCAAAATGGACCTATGTTCACAACCCATCTTGAAAAGTTTGCCCCCTCACATATACTAATGTGCCACAAACAGTACGTTAATATCACCAACCATTCCCATTTTATTAAGGTGTATCCATATAAATGGCCCATCCTGTACTTTCATATTCATATTTATAATCTAGAGTAATAATCATAATGTCACACCATGCAGCATATATCATCAGGTTTTCATATTTCCTGTCTAGCCTCCAAGCTCTGCTGATGTGGAAAACTACAAAGTGAATGTGGGAAAAGCATCAAATGAGATCAATCACACTTTCATCACAAGCAGAAAGGACACACAAATCATACTTATCCTCTCTTCTTCAGCATATAATGTCAGCATTTATGCAAGTAATGATGTCTCAAACTCGACATCCACACATGTTGCCATACCTGCTCTGGAGAATGTAGGTATGCAAATTTTTACTTAAGTCATCAAATGATTCAAAAAGCATTTTTTTATTGATGTAGGCAGGAATAGTAAACAAACTAGAGTTCACTGGTCATATGAATGTGTCAATTGATGCCCAGAGAGACTATGTCAGCTGAGATTTAAGCATTCAAATAAATTTACCCTAATGCCTCATCGTTTAAAAATATAGTGGCTTCAGTTTTTTTCTGAAAATTGTATTACAACAAAAGCTCAAAAACAATGTGGTTATTTCATGAACCTAAATGCTTATTATTTGTCTATGCAGGAAGAAATGGACAGTTGAATGTCGAATTTACAGACAGTCACACATTTAATTTGTTGTGGAGCGCTGGCTTGGAGAATCTATATGAATGTTATTGCGTGGAGTGGTTTTTCAGAGGAGAAAATTTGACTTCCTACAGATCATTCTCATCCAATAGCAATAAGAAGACAATCAGACTGATAAGGGGTACAGTATATTGCCATCTCATCTTTTTCTCTGCTTCTTGGCTGTGATTAACTTAAATGGACCACTTTTTGCCAAATGATTTATAAGATCATCAGATAAGCTATGCAAGAGATCCAGTCACATTTTTTACATTGCCATAGGTCTCCTTAATATCTTAAATATTGTTAAAATAAAAATTACATTATTAGAGTATCAGGAGGTTCTGTCATAATGTTCATGCAAAATGGACCAAGATTTTAAAACAATAACTCAGCTTAGGTCTTGTGATTTATAACAGTAAATTAACAGTAACTTGTATTTGGTGTGTAAAAACAAAATTGTAAACCCCTTTTTTGTGTCTGTGTTGGTGCTAGTGACTCAAACAGCTAGGTCATTTTCTTTTCGTCACATTAGACCTTGTCCTGCATTTTTCGAAGACATTCTTTGTATATCAAACCATCTTCATCGCAGATACCATTATCCTCTCCACGGCTCTCATGGTACCATGAGTTGCACTGGCACTGGTGTGCCCTTTCTTAGCTCTCTGGCAGGCTGTACAGGGGCATTTCCTGCTCTAGCTTTGTGTCTTTTCTCTTTTTGCTCTTGTCTCTTTCGTTGTTTCTTTATTTGAAGCAATGTAATTGATGTGGTCTATGTTTATTAGACCTATGTATATGTTTATTATAAATACATTGTTCATAAATATTTCACTTTGTTGGCAAACATATCTACAATTACCATATGATCTTATTTACATTTACATTTACATTTACAGCATTTATCAGATGCCCTTATCCAGAGCGACTTACAATCAGTAGTTACAGGGACAGTCTCCCTGGAGCAACTTAGGGTTAAGTGTCTTGCTCAGGGACATAATGGTAGTAAGTGGGATTCGAACCCGGGTCTTCTGGTTCATAGGCGAGTGTGTTTCACTGTGTGCACTGTGTGCTGTGCTTCTGTGTATCACAAGTGACAATCACTTCACTTTATTACTAATTCACAATTAGCCATGTCAGGATCACTTACCATACATTTTCTCTCATGTATAATCAAAACAGTGTTTATTCTGCCTTCCAATATTGTATATGTAATGAATTGAAATGAATTCATTTTATTGTTATATGACACTTTTCATTTAAATGTATCATTCTTTGCATAGAACCACATTTCAAACCGTACAAGAGGTACACATTTTTGCTACATGTAAGACCGGACAAGGACACCTGCAACCTTAAGCAAATCAACAACAGCGAGAGCACATACGGACGAAAAGAAGCATACTTTGAAGAAGGAAGTAAGTCAGACTCCAGATTTCCATCACAGCACACTGATTGATAAGGTCATTTATAGGACAACAGTTTCAGTTAAAAATTGTCCGTCCCTGTGTGTATCCACACAGGTAATGGGTACACTCTTAATCTCCCCCAAACCCTTTTAGTTCTCAGATGCTCCTAAAGGTCTTGATAATTGACATAAGAAGCTGTATGTAAGTAAAGTTTTACTGTCAACCCAGCTATATACATATAGTACAGAGCAAAATATCATCCTTTTGGACCATACAGCAACACAAATCAACAGTGAGATTAAGAAACCTATATACACTGAACTAAAATTTAAATGCATCCCTTTGTTATTGCATCCCTAACATGCTCAATGGGTGACATGTTCGGTGAGTACGCTGGCCATGCAAGAATTGGAATGTTTTCAGCTTCCAGCAATTGTGTACAGATCCTTGCGATACAGGGCCGTGCATTATCATGCTGCAACATGAGGTGATGGTTGTGGGTGAATGGCACAAGATTGGGCCTCAGGATCTCGTCACGGTATATCTGGACATTCAGTAAAATGCACCCGTGTTCGGTGCAACTCGATCTACAATGTTGACGTCAGCAAACCACTCACCCACACGCGCTGTCTGCCATCTGCCCTGAACAGTGAAAACTGGGACTCATCCGTGAGCAGAACGCCTCCCCAGTGTGACAGACACCGTCAAATGTGAGCATTTCCCCACTCAAGTCTGTTACAACTACGACTGCAGTCTCGTCCAGACCCCGACGAGACAGTCTGACAGTTTGTGCTGAACTGCTTTGGTTATGCTGCATTGATTGTTGCTGCCGCTCTTCAGGTGGCTGGTCTCAGACGATCATGGAGGTGAACACGTGGAGGTCCTGGGCTGCTGTGGTTACATGTGGTCTGAGATTGTGAGGCCGGTTGAATGTACTGACAAATTCTCTTACACACCCTTGTGACTTATGATAGAGAAATGAACGTTCATTTCAGGGCCAACAGCTCTTGTAGACATTCCTGTAGTCAGCATGCCATTTGCACACTCACTCGAAAGTTGTGACATCTGTGTCACTGTGCTGCGAGAACACATTTCAGAGTGACCTTTTATTGTAGGCAATCTAAGGCTATCACTGTGTGATATTCATGGTGTCGAATCAGCACCTTGATGTGCCACGCCTGTGAGGTGGGATGGCTTATTTCTGCAAAGGAGAAGTGCTCACTAACACAGATTTCCCTCTGACTTCACTTCTCAGCTCCTCTCAGTGCACCAAGAAACCTGAGTTCCTCTAATGTCACGGAAAAGTCCTTCATTGTCACATGGATCCCTGTCCCCGAGAAGGACCTACGAGGCTTCCTGCAAGGATACACCCTTCATTATGCAGATAACAGTAATAAAAAAACAGAGACAAGTGAGAAAAGCCACTTCCTTTCCTCTTTAAATTCATTGTCATGTACATTGCCGTATTGTTTGTGTAGACCATGAACTGTTAGAATAGTATTGGCCTTGTTTTTTTGTTTTTCCCACAGACATAAATATAGGCCCTGACATGTGCAGCTATGAGCTGTTAAACCTGACCAGAGGACGGGTCTATAGGGTCCAGATCACGGCCTTCACAGCAAAGGGAGCGGGCAAACGTAGCATGCCGGCGTACGTTGAAACCGCATCAGGTAAATAGGAGCACTGAGCTACTTCGCCCCTCCCTAGCGGCACGGTCTTGTGCTGTTTGACTCTAGATGTAACATGATGTTGTGTTTTCAAGCTGAACTGGCGCTAACTCTGTTTGACTGATCTAGGCAGTTCTGTTGTGGGCGGCGGTGTTATAACCGGACCTGTCGTCGTGGTAACGGTGCTGCTGCTTGCGTTTCACCTCTGTTTTGGACAGCTGAAAAGGTACAGATCAGTTTGGCCAGATGGACCAGAGGCTTTTATGACATTTCTGTCAGGTTAACACATTGCTCTACTGTTCTAATTAACAGAGCCAAGACAGTTTTGTGGCCAAATATTCCTAACCCGGGTAAAAGCAGCGCCATCCAGAAGATTGAGGGAGCGTTCGAAAGGGTAAGCAGCATCCAGACTTTGTCATTGTGCTCTTGGAATACCATGAAAAGATCAATACTGCTCATTTACATGCAAAACTATTGCATCAGGACATCCTCAAGGCCATTAGCAGTGAGAAAATGGAGGTGTGTGAAGACTCCAGGACCCTGTATATCACTGAAAACACGAAGGAAAAAGAGGAGCCAGCAGCTCCTGATGCTTGTGCAGAGAAACCAGAGCAGGAATGCCTGGAGCTGTTGCCAAATAGTGACTCTGACGTGGATGCGTGCATTCACTCCTCTTCAGCAGACACACTTAAACTTCAGCTCACGGCCTGTAAGGGCACAGATGTCAGTGGCTCAACCGCACAAGCGCCAACCTCCACAGCCTTTGTAACAGCCAGCAATGCTAATGTAAGCTGCAGCAGAATAGACTCCACCATGCCCTGCACAGCGTCCCAAAGACCCGTTCTACCAGTCGTGAGTGATTACACCACCATGGAGCTCTACCAGCAGAACACTGTGGATGTCCAGCCAGGATGCCCACCCAGCCAAACAACTTACTCAGGCTGGCCTTTCTTTCCTCAAGGAAATGATTATGTATGTCAGTCACATTTAACCTAGTAAAGCACAGGACTGTCTTTAGAGATATAATGTTTATCCTGTGAGGGCCAGTGGCGCAATGGATAACACCAGAATTACTGACTTTTGTATTTTCTGGTGCGAGGCCCGAGGTGTTATTCACCCCTGCTGAGGTCTTCAGCTTGATTCTCCTCAATCTTTTGTTGTGCAACCCACCCCATTACCTGTGAGGCCTGGCACATTTGCATTTGCGGATGAGACCATTGGAATGCCCAGTGCAGTAGCAAATCACTCGTGCTTCACTGCACACTTCACGGCTAGAAAAAACTTGTACAATTTTGAAACAACCACACCTTCCTGTTTATCATTTTAAACTGTTAACATTTCACACCTCTCTACACTGGGTTCAAAATTAACTTCTTGGCCTACCAGCTAAAATATTTTTCTACCAGCCGATACAATTAAAACCAATGTCATTTTAATTACTTAAACTAAGAAACTCAAATTTCAGATGCTTTTGTGAAGAGATTCATGTTTTTATTTTAAATGTTAATTTAAAATGAACCCTGCAAGATGGTGACACGCAAACCCACGAAGCGCTCCATATTTTTGATGCAGTGGTGGCCTAGTGCAGAGGTGCTACTGAGCAAAGCACCGTCCCCACACACTGCTCCCCGGGTGATGGGTTAAAAGCAGAGGACACATTTCGTTGTGTCACAATGTGCTGTGCTACAGTGTTTCGCAATGGCAATCACTTCACTTTCACTTTTAACTTTCTTTCACTAATTAGTATGAAGTCTCATATACATACTCTGAACTGTGTTCCCAAAATTCTTTCTTTCAGCTTTCCAAGGCTGAAAGACAACTGTTTGTACTTTTGCAACTACTTGGAAACTTATCTAGAGATTATTTGTCAAGTGCTTATTTCGATGCACAGAATACATTCTGAGCCACCAAGTGAATGAGCACCTGAGCCTGTGTGGAGTGCAGGATGAGTCCCTACATTGAACAGCCCAGAACAACAGCGTTGCAACAGCGAGAGACAGCTTTACTGTTAGTCCTAGCTACAGGCTTTAACCACCCAGTAATAGTCTGATGGCGATGTTTGCAACTCCATACGTATTGTTTACTTTGAGCATCACCACGTGTTACATTATGCACTGACTGGCTGTAAATGCACATGCACAGAAACAAGCCAATTATGAAAACAGAGATCCGCACCTTATCGTGCTAAAGAAATTATCGTAAAGTATGGGATTTTTGGAATTATGGATCGTACATCGTAAAATTAGGGTAAATGTGATAATTATCGTACGTCTGGCAACACTGCATCCCATGACCACAAGCTCTTTTTTTGTTTCTGCGTGCTTATGTAAACAAGCCAGATCTCCTTCTTGTGGTCACAGGAACTGCATTTTGTGGACAAAACCGTTTTCTGCCCCACAAAGATTCACGCAGCATTCGTGTTATGTGCCGTGGTCGTGTGATGTGCTGTCTGTGTGTTTTGTATGTTGTTAGTTTGTTCCTTTTAATAGGAGGAGCCTGGAATTATGGGACAATTCCCTGTGGTGCTCATGACAATTCTGCACAAAATTAACCCTTGCATTTGATTTCTGTGAACAAAATAAAGTGACATATTTTGTGTACAAAATGTGATGGGGTGGAACTTGATCATTATATAGTTCACTCTAGTTGGCACTCCATAGATCTTCTTGTCTTGTATCAGAAGGGTTGGTAATGTTGATGAATAATATTTTATTAGCTTACTTTAGACCCCCCTCACAGAAAACCATTTAAAAATATAACTGTTTTCCAGTGAGTTCTGTATTCTGCATTCCAATCCATCCCAGATCAGATAAAAAAAACTTATGCAGGATTGAATTAATTACACGATGCATTTTAACATTCATTCCCAGGGCAGTAAAAAAGATTAGCCTCCATGGGTGTAATTAAAAGACAATGTTAGATGTCAAAACATCTTGTATTTAATTTTTTGCAAGAAAACCTCCACCACAATAATATATTGTGTATTTCGTGTGTAATTTAAGCTAAAATGTATGTTAACATACACAACAGCATAGTAAGTTTACAACATTACACTCAATTTCCTAATTTTTGCCTCCAGTGAGCTGAAAGAGCTTCCTCAGAGTAAGCAAATAACAACCTGACAGACAAAAAGATAAGTCTGAAGATGAGAACAAAAGATAAGAAAGCAGCAACTGATGTGGCCTAACATGAAAGTAAACTGGTCAAAACAGGCCAATGTGGAGATGTGTATCATATTTCACTTGTAGAATATTAATGGCAATTTCCAGTCTATGTCAGATATCAGTTTAATCTTTTACATTTTTTCATGACAAAAACCAGGCCATGAGAAAAAATATACTCTAGATTTTTTTTATTTTTTAACACAGTGGAAAGGCACTGAAGAGCAGTAAAGCAACTCCTTAAGAAACAAGAACACACGCCTTCTGCACCTTGAATCATGATAAAGACACAAAACTTTTAAAAATCATTTAAATTTCAAAGGACTTTGCAATTCATCTGATCACTCTTCATAACATTCTGGAGTGTATGCAAATTGGCATAATTAAAAACGGAAGCAGCAAACTTTGTGAAAATGAGTATTTGTGTGATTCTTAAAACTTTTGACCATGACTACAACTGGAACACATGAGAAAATCAGGAAAAAGGATCTGTAATATGTTACAGATCCTGTATGTGTTTATATGTTATACATTTTAAATAAATCTACACAATTTTAATTACAGTGTTTATGACACTGCATACAAATGCATTGTAGCAAAAAGTCAAAGCACAGATTTCGATTTTCGATTTGCTAAACAATTTAAAATTATTGGTTATGGGTTAGGATTGAGGATTGAGAAAGTGTTTGCAGAGAAAAATATGATTAGGATTAGAAAAATATCTTAATATATTTCCATTAAATCGTCTAATGGCTCCCTCTGGTGGGGCTGCCAGCGGCGTGCAGGACGGCGTACCAGTTGTTCACCACAGAAAACAGCCTTTGAATATGTTTATAAAATCATTGAATATAAATCAATGTTTAATGGAAGTATTTTTGGCAGTATATTGTTATATAACAACATAATGTTTTTTGCAATCTTGCATTCAATTACAAAATATACAAAATGGGATTCATTCCAAAAGGAACATTTAAAGATTGAGCAGATTGCATGTGAGCATCAGCATAAAAAATGATTAAACATTTAACAACTACATAAAAGTATTACTTAATAAGTACTTAATACAATACAAGTAATACAAGTAATTTAGTCTGAATACACATGGTTCTATGGCTCTGCAGACATGCCTCAAGGTCCAAAGCTGTTTAGAGAGCCTACAGCTTGAATGAGTTGCTTGGTGCAACAGGGTATGGGAAAGAATGAGTTTATATTTGAGGAGGACTAACTGGGGAAAAAAATCATGGCAAAGGGAAGAGAAGTTATGGAGATAATGAGGCTGGTGAGATGGATCATCTCATATAGTCAATAATCAGATAAAAATATTTACACATTATATTAAAAGGCAAGCTAGAAAGTCCTGCTATTGCCACAGAGGGCCTAATGAGTACCCTAACAGTGTCAACTTCCATGAGATGAAGAGGCTGATCATGGGAAACCTCCAAGGAACGAGAGCTGGTTTAATAAGGGTGATGAGTCAGCAGGAAATTGATGGTTCTGGATGCGTCCAGATAACCAATAAACCTTAGCAGTGTGTGGGGACAGTACCTTGCTCAAGGACCAAGGACTCGATCCCGCAACCTTTAAATGATGAGTGCGCTTCCTTACCTGCTAGGCCACCACTGAAAGCAGCATTCTGACCAGAAAGGTTTTGATCTTTCCATCAAAGGACAGGGATGGTTTAAAACTGGCTGTGTTCACTGGAAATCATACTCCAGTGAAATCATATTCCAGTGAAGTTCATATTCAACATAACAAATGTAGAAGTTAGAGCGACAGGTAGGGAACGTGTCAGAAGACAAAAGTGCAAAAAAAACGATCCATGGATGCGGCTGAACCCTTTTGTTATATGTGTGCCGTGACTGCAGGCTTTGCTCATTTCTCTGTGGCCCTTGGTGTCCCCTGTTCATTTAAGTCAATTAAGTCAATCCACTTACAGCCGGACCCCCATCCTCCCTCTCTCTCCAAATTCTTCTGAGCAGTTCCACAAGCAACAGACATCTGATACGTTAACACTAGTGGCATTTATTTTAGAGAGAATGACCACTTACAGATATGAAAGGCATCTCAAGGGCAACATTTGTGTCTAACAATAACTACAGCTGAATGGCACGGGCAGCTGCACAGAACCGGCCTGGTAGTACAGTAGCTGTGCGAGTTGCATGTGTGTCGCTCAAACTGAGAGGCGTGAGGTGCATGCTAGAGCAAAGATTCTACTCTGCCATGAGCCGGTAATGAAGATATATTAACACAAAAGGCCTTTCATGTTTAAGGTTGCGCCTTTTATGGCATTGAAACCAGGCCATCTTGCTGGACAAAATCTGAGAACACACAGCCACAAACAGCAGCAGGATTGAATTGGTTTTCATCAAAAGCTGTGCGCAGTTTATTGTAGTATTCTAAATTTACATTTAAAAAAAAAAAAAAAAAAAAAAAAAAAAAAAGAAAAGAAAGTCTGCCCATGTCCTAGAACCATTATGAAAGTTATACGCACAAATTCAATATACATCTCATTGTATTTTACATAGAGGATAAGTGTATAGGCATGGAGGTGGCATGATTCCATCACAAGGCTTTAAAAGAATCAAGAGGAAAACAAACTGAATAAATAGAAGGTGCTATTCGCTGCAGAGTAAATTAGAATGCCTCTTCATCAAGCGGAACACAAAACAAAATGAATAATAATAATCAGAATAATCTGCAATGTGGCATGTCTCAAGCTCTCCTTACACAGGAGGAAGATGGGGACCTGGCTGCATGGACAGGAGCCTGGACTTGTAGTGAGAAGAACACATGAAGTTTCTGCTGTACAGGTGCATATGTGGTGTTTTAACACAGCGCGTCACTACAACATTAACGTCTAGGAGGAAATGTCAAGAGGCAATTGCAAGATCTTACTTAGCTGATTCAGGTTTAGTTTCCGTATATAAGATTTTTTTTTTTTTTTTTTTTAGTTCCTCTGCAAAAAAACAAAACAAACAAAATAAAAATCCACCGCCCCGATTATGATGTAAGCTTACAGAATCTTTTTTTTTCTTCTTCTTTTTTTTTATTTGCTAAATTGACCAATAAGAGAGATCATCAAACGGTACCAGAGAAACGAAAAACAGGTCTGGAGCTGGGAGACAAACGCATGGCTTTAAGAAGCTACTGCAAATTCCAATTATAGTTTGCCTTTAAATTTGCCAAAAAAAAAAAAAAAAAAAGTCCTCTTTAAGATTCTATGATTCCACTCAAACTGAAATGTTCAAGTAAACCTTAAAAAAAAAAACGGATAGAGAAAGCTTTGGGATATTTTTGTCTTATTTTTTAATGACAATGTCATTAAAAATCATGCACGCTGCAAAGAACCTCATGCAGTAGTTATGGTAAACCATCCAAGCACTTTTTATTCATTAATAGTCATAAATACACACAGCAGCTTCATTAGAGAAGGTCTCTGTTTTTCCTCTTCAGTTTCTGAATGTGAAGTATTTATAAGGAGAGCCTTTTTGCATGACACAGGAAGCAAAGGTCTGCCACAGCTACCTACGCTCACCTGCTAAAGGAAAAAAATTAGTTATGTGGAATTGATTATCAACTTCTTATTTATATATATATTTATATATATATTTATTTTTCTCTTTCTCGCTCGCTCTCGCACGCACGCACACTTGTTCTTGCTTGCTTAGTTTTTTTTTCTTCTTTTTTTTTTTGTTAAATGTGTTTCCCACTCGCTCTCCATTATGGATTTATACAATGTAGCAAAGGTGACAGACCTGAAATTACAATCACCAAAAAAAAAAAAAAGAAAAAAAAAAAAAAGGAAAAGAAAAGAAAAGAAAAGAAAAAAAAAAAAAAAAAAGAAAACTGGGGAAAAAAACAGCTGTTTTTGTCCCACCATATCATTGGCAGTTACAGCACAGAGGACATTGTCTGCGTTGTGGTGGGATATCATCAAAGAGGAGGTGGAGGCTCCTTCCCTGTGGAGGTTTCCTTCAGGTTCAGGCTCTCCAGAGCCACGTCTAAAGGCATGATGTCCACGCAGCCCATGGCCCCGAAGTCAGCGAAGTCTCGGCGCTCATCCTCGTCTGAGGAGGAGCTCTCCTCGCGCATGAGTGTGGACAGGAGCAGCTCCTGCACAAACAGACTACGGTCTGCACGCTCGCTCTCCAGGGCCTGCCGCTCTGCCTCCGACATTTTGGGCTCATTCAACCTGGAGTGGCATGAAGACACAGAACAGTGCTCAGGAATCATCCAAAACATCTGCTACCACCTAGCGCTAGAACCTTCTAGAATTTCCCTCACTGCTAACAAAAATATTTTTAAAACATTTGCCTAATCTATATAAATCTCCAATATTTTAAAGCATGACGTATAAAGTGACAAAATAACTTTTGCAAGGTTTGTCATGTTGAAGCTTAGAGGAGCTGCATAATGAACAATGCTCAGGTAACACAGTAAAATATATGTGTGTGTGTGTGTGTGTGTGTGTGTGTGTGTGTGTGTGTGTGTGTGTGTGTGTGTGTGTGTGTGTGTGTGTGTGTGTGTGTGTGTGTGTGTGTGTGTAACAAGAACAATTTAAAACACACGAAACATAACAAATCACCTATAAAATGGATGTCTTCCGAGGCTGGTGACTAATTAACTCACCCTCAGGTGCATCGATAACTCCTAATCTGCATTTCGAGTGAACGGCAATTCATTCTCCACAATATATAATATATGTAGATAGTAGTGCTGCACAATTAATCTAATCACAATCGTAATCACAATGTCAGTCTGTGCGATTACATGAACGCAAAAGGCTGCGATTTAAATGATTAGTACATGGATTGGATCAGCAACATATCCGATCCATTCTCTCAAAGTTTGCGAGCTGACTGAAGTCTCACTTCAGTCGGATGTGACGTGTATGGTCACATGACTTTTGATTCGGAGACATATGGTTAGGCGCCGCATGACGCGCTGCATCGTACGTCAACGTCGCCACCATATTGCGAGAGGCTCTGCTGTGGAGTGACGCATATACATGTCTATGGAGAGAAGTGCATAAAAATGCCTCACTCTTGTGCTGCTTGGGGCTGTACAAACCGCTGTACGCTCCAAACCAGATCCCGGGGATTACATTTCATAGGTAAGGCTGGACAATTGTTTTGAATATATTTGGCCATTATAAAATCCCGTTTTATAAGTCTTAACCTTAACCTAGGCTAAGCTAGCAAAGCTATGCATCCCTGTGTTCAAATCAGCCTCCAAACAACGTTTTGGTTAAACGTAAGAACTATAGTACGGGATTTTATAATGGCCAAATATAATCAAAACAGTTGTTTAGCCTTACCAGGGTTTGTCGTTTGACAGGAATGTAAAGTTTTTTGTGATTTATTTAATTTTGTAGAATATTGTATTTTGAAAGCACTGGGCATTTCAGGTTGTTATAAGTAGTTTGTATGTTTCACTTTGAAATTTAACATTTCACTATTAGTATGTGACTTTTTATTGATATGATAAAGGACACTTGCTTGTATATCACAATCGCATATCGCAATATTGAGCTCAATAATTGCAATATGTCTTTTTCCCCAAATCGTGCAGGCCTAGTAGATAATAGTGATTGTCATTGTGAAACACTGCAGCACAGCACAAAGTGACAACAAAATGTGTCCTCTGCTTTTAACCATCACCCTGAGTGAGCAGTGGGCAGCCATGACAGGCACCCAGGGAGCAGTGTGTGGGGACGGTACTTTGCTCAGTGGCTACTCAGTGGCACCTTGGCAGATAGGGATTTAAACCAGCAACCTTCTGATTACAGGGACGCTAGACCACCACTGCCCAATATATAATAAACACTGCTGAAAAAAATAAAGGAAACACTATATATAAAAAAAAAAAAAAAAAAAAAAAAAAAAAAACAATCTAACTCCAAGTAAATCACACTTCTGTGAAGCAACACTGATTGACATGCTCAATTTGCATCAATTTCACATGCTGTTCACAGCTGGAAATTATAGGCAATTAGCTAGAAATCCCCAATAAAGGCGTGGTTCTGTACGTGACCACAGACCACTTCTCAGTTCCTATGCCTTCTGGCTGATGTTTTGGTAATTTTTGAATATTGGCGGTTCTTTCACTCTAGTGGTGGCATGAGACGGAGTCTACAGCCCACACAAGTGGCTCAGGTAGTGCAGCTCATCCAGGATGGCACATCAATGTGAGCAAGAAGGTTTGCTGTGTCTGTCAGCGAAGTGTCCAGAGCATGGAGGCACTACCAGGAGACAAGATAGTACACCAGGAGATGTGGAAGAGGCCATAAGAGGGCACCAACCCTCTGGGACGATACCTCCGCCTTTGTGCAAGAAGAAACAGGAGGAGCTCTGCCAGAGCCCTGCAAAATGACCTCTAGCAGGTGTGCATGTGTTTTCTAAAACGGTCAGAAACAGACTCCATGAGGGTGGTCTGAGGGCCCCATGTCCACAGGTGGGGGTTGTGCTGACAGGCCAACACAATGCAGCACATTCGGCATTTCCCGGAGAACACCAAGACTGCTGCTTGCAACATCCTCCAGCATGACCGGTTTGGCAGTGAGTCAGTAACGCTGTGGGGTGGCGCACAGCCCTCCATGTACTCACCAGAGGTATCGAGATCAGACATACAGGGGGTGCAGAATTATTAGGCAAATGAGTAGTTTTTCCACATCATCCTCTTCATGCATGTTGTCTTACTCCAAGCTGTATAGGCTCGAAAGCCTACTACCAATTAAGCATATTAGGTGATGTGCATCTCTGTAATGAGAAGGGGTGTGGTCTAATGACATCAACACCTTATATCAGGTGTGCATAATTATTAGGCAACTTCCTTTCCTTTGGCAAAATGGGTCAAAAGAAGGACTTGACAGGCTCAGAAAAGTCAGAAATAGTGAGATATCTTGCAGAGGGATGCAGCACTCTTAAAATTGCAAAGCTTCTGAAGCGTGATCATCGAACAATCAAGCGTTTCATTCAAAATAGTCAACAGGGTTGCAAGAAGCGTGTGGAAAAACCAAGGTGCAAAATAACTGCCCATGAACTTTGAAAAGTCAAGTGTGCAGCTGCCAAGATGCCACTTGCCACCAGTTTGGCCATATTTCAGAGCTGCAACATCACTGGAGTGCCCAAAAGCACAAGGAGTGCAATACTCAGAGACATGGCCAAGGTAAGAAAGGCTGAACACAAGCTGAAACATCAAGACTGGGCCAAGAAATCTCTCAAGACTGATTTTTCTAAGGTTTTATGGACTGATGAAATGAGACTGAGTCTTGATGGGCCAGATGGATGGGCCCGTGGCTGGATTGGTAAAGGGCAGAGAGCTCCTGTCTGACTCAGACGCCAGCAAGGTGGATGTGGAGTACTGGTTTGGGCTGGTATCATCAAAGATGAGCTTGTGGGGCCTTTTCGGGTTGAGGATGGAGTCAAGCTCAACTCCCAGTCCTACTGCCAGTTTCTGGAAGACACCTTCTTCAAGCAGTGGTACAGGAAGAAGTCTGCATCCTTCAAGAAAAACATGATTTTCATGCAGGACAATGCTCCATCACACGCGTCCAAGTACTCCACAGCGTGGCTGGCAAGAAAGGGTATAAAAGAAGAAAATGACATGGCCTCCTTGTTCACCTGATCTGAACACCATTGAGAACCTGTGGTCCATCAAATGTGAGATTTACAAGGAGGGAAAACAGTACACCTCTCTGAACAGTGTCTGGGAGGCTGTGGTTGCTGCTGCACGCAATGTTGATGGTGAACAGATCAAAACACTGACAAAACACCATGGATGGCAGGGGCTTTTGAGTGTCCTTGCAAAGAAAGGTGGCTATATTGGTCGCTGATTTGTTTTTGTTTTGTTTTTGAATGTCAGAAATGTATATTTGTGAATGTGGAGATGTTATATTGGTTTCACTGGTAAAAATAAATAATTGAAATGGGTATATATTTGTTTTTTGTTAACTAAAAACTACTTTTGTTAACTAAAAATATTCAGCTTTGATATTAATGAGTTTTTTGGGTTCATTGAGAACATGGTTGTTGATCAATAATAAAATTATTCCTCAAAAATACAACTTGCCTAATAATTCTGCACTCCCTGTATGCTGGTGCGGGTGCCCCTGGGTTCCTCCTAATGCAAAACAATACTAGACCTCATGTGGCTGGAGATAAGATTAGATGATCCTCTATGAGTCCGACAAATGAGAAATTTTTTATACATACAATATATAATTGTGAGATTTTACATATGTACAGAGTGGGTAGATTATACACACATGGTGTACTGGTTGTATTTGTGTGGTCAGCTGTTGTAGAGCCTGACAGGGGTTGGCATGTTCTGAATTTGAATGAGTCAGCAGTTCTTGCAAGACTAAGGCATTGATGCTATGGACTGGCCCGTCCGTTCCCCAGACCTGAATCCAATTCAGGCACATGTGGGACATGTCTCGCTCCATCCACCAATGCCAGATCACACAACAAACTGTCCAGGAGTTGGCGGATGCTTCAGTCCAGGTTCGGGAGTGTGTGGCAGGCCACACACTACTGAGCCTCCTTTTGACTTGTTTTAAGGACATTACATCAAAGTTGGAAAAGCTGTGAATTTCATTCATTCAGATCTAGGAGGTCTTGTGTTCACTTTAATTTTTTGAGCAGTGTATATTTGTATTAAATATAATACATGGAACACTGTGTGCAGTCACAGTAAAGCATTTTTTAGTCTGAGGGCGTCATGCAGTATTCTTGTAGAGGTCATTTATAAATGTGTGAAAATCATTGTCCCACTGGGACAATAACCTGTATTTTTTTGTTTTTTTTTAATGAGTTTTTGGACTTTAACAGGTCTAGTGATTGACTGTAACAGATAGTGTCTGTGAAACAGCAGTTGTTGATTTAAATCTAGCTATACAGGTATGAAGATCAGATATAGACTACAAACACTGATGGACAAGTCTGCTAAATGTTGAAAGTGTAAATAATCTCAACAGAGGGCAGCGGTGGCCTAGAGGGTAAGGAAGCGAACTCCTAATCGGAAGGTTGCGGGTTTGGACTGCCAAAGTGCCACCGAGGTCCCCTTGAGTCCCCACTGCTCCCCGGGTGCCTTTCATGGCTGCCAAATGGAAAGTTACATGCAGAGACCCCATTTCACTGTGTGGGGTGCTTACTTTGCATTACAATGACAATTACTTCACTTTCCCAACTCTCTCTCTCTATATCTAGATCTATATTTTATATCTTCTTATAAAAGTTTATGAATTAAGATACTAAGACTTTTGCACACACAAAAAACGAACTGCAGTGGTTCTCAGATCTTATGCCAGAGTGTTTTCAAACCAATCCTCACTTAATCAGCCTAAAGGCATGGGGCAGGTATGGAGCACTGAAGAGTGTAAACATTATGGTTCATAAGACTAAACTAATGACCATTGGGGCAGTGGTGGCCTATTGGGTAAGGAATCCTACACACTGCTCCCTCAGGGGATGGGTTAAATACAGAGGCCACGTTTTACTGTGTGTACTAGGTGCTGTGGTGTGTCACACGTGACAATCGCTTTCACTTTCATAGGTGTCAATCACAAGGAAATAGCAATTATTCTGTGCAATACTTGGAAAAGCAAAACGATTTGGACCACTTTCACTGGCTGTGAAAAAGGTGCAGATCAGCTGTGGATCATGTAGACTTTCATTATTTTTAGCTCTTGAGCTTTTGCCTGAAAATGCAGCTTTATCCTCACAGACTAAACATACATGACACTTGTGCTAGAGTAAAACTCGAGTAATCCATTTATGGTTATTTAGAAAAACCGCACACCTCGCAGGCAGCATCAAGGAGACACACCCACATCACTTACAACCGCTGCAGTACCCCGGCACTGCCACCAGGACAAGTGGTCGCCTCGTTTGCAAACTCTACACATGCTAGGTAAGTGTCTCACTCACCGCGTTAGCAGGAACTGGGAGCTGTGTGAGGCCAGTGGGTTGCTTTCGGGCAGGTTGGTGGTGTTGGTGGCTGTGCTGGGGGGTGGGATGGCGGCGCTGCTTATGTTCCCGGGGTTGTTGCGCCGCGTGGCGTTGCGAGCCGTCTCCAGTTGCTGCCGTGCTGCCTGGGCTTGCTGCCGCTCCAGCTGCAGCTGCATCTGTAACTGCTGCAGCTGTGAGGCCGACGGCCCTGATGAGTTTAGCTGGCCGCCCGCCGAACGCCGTACGCCCGACAGCTGAGACAACAACTCTGCCAAGACAAAAGTGGTTTAGGTTAATAGGGGTAGTAGTAAGTCGCCCTGGATAAGGCCATCTGATAAGTGCTGTAAATGTGGTTGGTTTTACTTCAGGACAATGCAAACTTCCATAATGCAGGACTGTTTGAGAAAGGACAGGAAAAAATGCCCCCCAAATTTGCACATCCATTGTGTATTTCTTCATAAATGTTTTTAAAACATCCTTATAAACCAAGATGTATTGCAACAGACTGGTAAAGGTTATTTAAGAAGAAGCGATTCTGAAATACCAGTGGTGCTTAGTTAATGATTTCATAACACTAATCCAAACTTTGAGTTTCAAAGTCTTTTTGGTTTGCCAAATGATGGGTGTAACTTGTAATTATAATAATGAATACACCATCGGTCATATAAGTTAGCATACTGCAATCATCTGCTTTCAGGATGTTGCCATAGAAACAGGATGTGTTTGATGAATCATGCCGAACGGGTCTTAAGATATACAAGGCAAGGCAACTGTAGAATTTCTTTTCCCCCCAAATCAATTGTGTACAGACAAGGAATGGATGGTCATCAAGGCCAAATGAAAGTTCAGGGATGCAATCAAAAAGAACAGCAGAGTGAAAATGGCCCAAAGAGACTTGACAGGATGTAAAGTCATTAGACTCGGCGTTTACACAGTGGGCTGTAGATGCTCAGTCAGGTTTTTATGATCACCTGACAGCTGAGACATCTGTCAGGCACAACAGGACTGAGCGGCTGATCATTTCCACGGCTGCAGCCAGTAAGGGAAAAAAAAAAAAAAAAAAAAAACAAAAAAAAAAACACATCCTTGTCGGCTAAAAATAAAGTCAGCGAGGCAGAAGAAAAGGAGAAGTGGCCATGGAAAACTGACACCTGAACAACGAGACTGAATTTCAACGTAGTGGAAACAATGAAGTGAAAGCCAATCTACTGCAAAAAGGGACAAGGCATTTATCATTACACCTTTTGGAAATTTCCTCATAAAACCTGCTCTTGTGTCAGCAGAGCTTGGCCATGTCAGGTATTTATTGATAAAACCAGCATGTAATGGGATGTTGGTTATTGATTTATTTGAAAATGAAAATGTCTGGTGGGAGTGGGAAGGAAACACTGAAGGACAATCAGGGGTCTAAATGAGAAAGTCAACAATGTACACACCTGCTATGGGATCCATAGCTTCCCTATTGCTTGGAGAGTAGGATGAGCTCTGTGAGGAAGAGAGCCCCCCAGTGGAGCTGCTGGTAAAGTGCATGTTGGTCCTGCGTGCCCGTGGACCGCCCAGTCCCCGGCCGGGGTGGAACATCCGGCGCACATGTCGCACGCCACTTGTCTCATCGTGAGGGTGGCAGTTAAGGAACACAGGGCACAGAGATACGACCCAGCACACAAACACATGACCAATACAAAAGGTCACAGCCCACCCACCCACACGCACCTAATACGACATATATATACCCTGAGAGTGTGTGTGTGTGTGTGTGTGTGTGTGTGTGTGTGGGCCTACCAAAACAAAGCTAATTATAACTCCGCTAAGCTTAGAAATACCCCCCTGCACACATGTGTAGAAGAGTCATGTTTTAAAGCTGCAATACCAAGGGCAGAAACGAGTGCAAGCCGTTCACCCAGCGATAAGTAACATTGAAATCAACAGGATTTGCAGACCACATGCACATTGAAAGTGTCTGCAACTTTTTTGTGCTCATGTACTCTGAAAGTCAAAAAGATTCATTTGATTAATATGCATATTTGCAAATGGAAATCACTTGACCCTGAAAACACAGAACTGAAAATGATGACAAACATACTAAAGTGAGAAAGTGGCACCACCACATTTCACATTCAAGCAGCACCAGCAGACGCCGCAGCCCGACAAGAGGATATTAAATCTCTAGGTGCTCTGTGTTCGAGTGTGAGGTGAGCAGCAAAGTCGTCGGTCACATGATTGGGGTCGCCTCCGGGCAAAGCTGCACAAATTGGGCAAATCTGAAAAAAAAGAAGCAGTGGACCTTGTATTTAATCCTTTGACACAGACAGGGAATAATTCATTCTAGTTAAAACTTTTTTTTTCTCGTTCTGGTATGGAGAATGCTAAGGCAGTATAACTAAAATCACAATTCTTCAAATGCAAAAATCACGGCAACAACAGTTATTACAACAGGTAATTTCTTCGTTCAGAATAAAAACTTTGCAATTACAATACAAAACCATATTAACTAGAGAATTTCTGTAAGGTGGCAGCATTCAGCTGGATGACCATATGAATCTAATCCTCTGTTTCTAATTCAAACAGCTTCTAAAATGCTGCTGGTCTAGGCCCAACACTATCCAAGGAAAAAGTTTTCCACTTTGAACAAGAATCATATTATTTCAAGCAAACAGGCCTGTTTTTGATGCTTTCGACTGTTCATCTGAGGCCACTGGTAAGCAGTGTCGGTCACTCACCACTTCTGTGGAGGTCTCCGCATGGTCTGAGGTGACGTGCTCCTGTAAGGATGTCTCTGTGTACCCCATCTTGCCACAGTAGGGGCAGGTAAAGGACTGCGGCTGCTCTACTGAGAAGGCCTCGCCGCCGTAGTACAGGTCTAAAGGTACAGCAGGTAAGAGAGCAAGAAACAGATTTGGACCACAGATATCAATACAACTCCATAGTAAGAGCTTAAAACCACATGACTAGTTATCAGTGCTCGATGAATGAAGCAGAAAAAATATGGCTGAAATTAATAGTTTGTGTTAATCTTTATGTTTTCATAAATATATACAATACACGACATGATGTAAAGTTTGAAGGAATAGTGACCACTTATCAATTACACTATACCATAGATATTTACACTGTCACATTGAGGCTCTCAGCATGTGTAAATACCGCCATCATATTTGCCCAGGGTTCGAAGCTCATTCAACCACACTTCTCTGACTGTACGAGCAAAAATGCCGGACATTTGCACCGCGTACTGCTGTAATAACGAATAACGAAATGATGACTCAATGCATAACATTTAAATAGTTGCATTTTCTTTCATCATCCTGTATGTTACAAAATGTTGTTATATATGAATAACGATATTTATGTTACAGACCAGAGCATCTGTCTTCCCAAGGCACAGCTTCTGTATTTATTGCCTATTTAGTTCATTGTCTATTTTATATAAATAGAAATGTATGAGTGGCTTATCATGAAGGTTGCCAGGGTCTTTCAGCTAACACTGTTGGCATTTTTGAGGTGTTTGTATTTACACTGTCCATTCATGTATTAGGAGTGTAGTTTAGGATTATTTAGAATGAAAAAAATACCTATATGCAGATAACATTTTCAATATGAAAATCAATATGAAAAAATGTATTTGATTTTATTCATGGCTCCATCGTAACTACATGTCTGACATCTGAAACTAACCAAGACGAGAAAAGTCGCTTCTTAAATGTGCCTGTTTATGGTCCTTTAATTCTGTATTCCACCTTGGCCGTGATAGACGTTCATTAATTTAAAGGGAGCGCTAGCCCCCTTTCGCTCCCACAAATGGCCGTATTTAACGCGACATCTAGCGTATATATCTGACACTACACAGCTGAATCCTTTAAAAGCAGATTTGCACCATTTGCTCAGTACGCTGCAATATGGAAGAGGTACATAACATGCTGAAGTTTGGGTTAAGAGATCTTTCCCAAGTTGCTGGGTAACAATCCAAACTTGTGGTCTAGCTGAAGATGAAAGGTCTTCCGTTGGCACAGCCATCCTTCCAGCACTGAAATTAAACTGCCACACTTTTTTTTTTTCTTTTTTTTTTTTGAAGCTCAAGGTCACATTTTGGAACTCTGTTTCCACTCCACATTCCATTCCAGGAGACCTGCTTTAATTATAAAAGGCACTTACCAAAGTCTACTCTGGTCAGTATGCACTGCATGGGATGCTCCGTTGTGTGTCTGGTTGTGGTGGCTCCGCTCTCGTAGCACGATGCGCACAGGTCGTAGTCGTAGCAAATTAAACACTTGTACCGGCGCCCTCTGAAGTTCCCTTTTAAACACGCATCGCAGCTTACACCTGGAAAATCAAGAGACAGGCATGGTCCAGGTCAGCACGCGCAGCCACCAGCGCAGCCGGGGAGGGAGGGTCAAGAGGTTCGCCACATTCCAGGCCTGGCAACTTGGCAGCAGGCCCCAGCACTTGCTGTCAGATGATCCTGACACTGCCATGGCTTTATTAGTTCTACGGCTAGCTGGACAGACATGGAGCCTGGCCGGGAATCTGTCTTCCTCACTCAAGTTCTGCTCAAGTTCTGTCAGCGCCACACTTTAAGCAAACGCCACATAAACCCACAACCCGGGCAAACAAGGGTATGACAGGAGGAGGCCCGAGCTTCTCTTTCCCCCCATTACGATCCACATGGCAATTCTCGCTTCTAAGGTGACAAATTCACAAGAGCGGCCAAACAGCGCTTCTTCACCAGCAATCACGGCAGAGCCAAAGTCAACAACAACAACAACAAGTATGCAAGCAACACACACATCAGGAAGCGAATAAACACTGAACCGGCAAAGGAAGGGAGGTAGACCCCTGTTCTTGTATCAGCAGAAAAAAATATATATTTTGGGGGGATTTGTAAATGTTTTAGTGGCCTGTATTAGAATTGTTTGATCGGGTGCAAGGCTCCTTTCCAAAAACAAGATCATACAAATACATCTGCAATTTATATCTCTACGATATCCACCTATAATAAATAAAACCAGAGCCTGAAGAACAACAGGGGCACACAAGATAAGGAGGAAAAACGAAAGAGCGAAAACAGTAACTCCAGTTGTGACCTCTAGTTGTACTTTTGCTTCTCTCCTCGACCTACACGGCGCACAACTCAAACAGTCGGTAAGGGCACGAGGGCGAACGTGGCGCCAAGCAGCACTGGCCGGTCCTCGTCACACCGGACCAATGAACCACGGCTGTTGCAGACGCCCTTATCCAGAGCGACTTACAGTCAGTAGTAACAGGGGACAGTCCCCCCCTGGAGCAACTTAGGGTTAAGTGTCTTGCTCAGGGACACAATGGTAGTAATTGGGGTCCAGCCGTTCCGGAGGGAGGGACGGAAAGAGGGAGGGAAAAGCCCAATTCGGCACAAAACGATACAATCGTTAGATGGGCCCGGGCAAGCGAGGCTGGCAAGGTGCGGACGACCTGGCCGCCGCCGGGCCGACAGACGAAGTGAGGAGGTCACCTGCTGCTCGCTTCGTGTTCATGTCATTTCACCTCGCAATAAAAGGCTGCTTCACTTCTCGTTTTTTTTTTTTTTTTTTTTTTTTTTTTTGTGTCCACGACAGCAGCGTGTAAGCAGCACCGCGCCGACAGCACCCGTCTTTTCAGGAAAAAAAGGGGGCCGGCTCGTTCCCCGCGACAGCGTGTTGTCCTGCCACTGCGACACGTCCACGCCGACCGGTCCTCGGCTTTACAAGACGGGCCCGCTCCGTACTGCGGCGCCCGCACCACGTTTCCAAACGCAACTCCAAAATGTACCTTCACACAGCGGAGCGCGATTTCAGGGCGTAATTCACCGCCCGACGGGTTCCGCTAGCGCAGCTAACGCTGGCTAATTTGAGTAGACTATACACCTAAAACCTGGATTAGCCAGGGCGACGGCTAATTTACTTTAATTTGATTTGAGGGTCAGGCGACGCGGCTAGAGACCGGGGGGGGGGAGGTCGCTTTTACGTGGCTTCACGAACCGAGCGTTGCAGGTACAACATGGGCTCAAGGCTGGCTAGCCTAGCCTTCCAACTTGCCCAGCAAGCCAGGCGGGTCGTGCAAGTCATCCGCTCCCGGTAGCCGCTCACACGTTTAGCCCGGCTAGCCGCTTCGTTAGCCCGTCGGGCGACCCAGCGGGCAGCGAGGCGTTCGTCGGGGCGAAGTAGGCCTCGCAGGGCCCCGAGCCGCCAGCGGCTGGATGACAGTGCATTCGCCTCTCAAGTGACCGGGAGCCTGATATAGCTCGGGCTGGCTGAAAAATTCAATACCTTGGCAGGCGGCAAGTCCGTTCGCGGGCCGAAGCGTCGGTATTAGCAAAGAAAGAAAAAAAAAAAAAAGAGAGAAGGAGGGGAAGAAAAAAAACCGGGCCGCGGCCGGCGGGGTCGATTCCGCGCCGCGACGCTGCACGCGTGTTCCGACTCGTTTTAAACCGCCAAAGACCGAGAAGACCGGCTGGAGGAAAAGGTTGCAAAAAGGAAAAAAATAAAAACCATGGCGGCCGCCATCACGAGTCCCTACCAATGCGTTTCAATACAAAACATGGCATCCCGCGGCTCAAGGCTGGCTAGTCTAATAGCCTCCTCAGCCGCCGACGCGGAGGATCGTGTATTTTTCACGTACCTTCATGTCGGGACATCCTATAGACAGTGACACAGCCCACTCCTCGGGCTCCCTAACGCGGATCGCACGGAAAGATGCCGCCTGAAAGAAGTAAAACCAGGACGCGGTCCCTCTTTCCTATTTTCTCCTGAAGATGGATCCGGGGCTTACAGTTCTTCGCTTCCCCCTCCCCGCCTGTCATGAAGCAGTGGCGATCGAGCATTTGCGGCTCGGGGGACGAGCCGACAGGGGGCGCTGGTGCGGCGCCGCCGCTTCTTCTTCGGTGGTGCCCGGGCGGCACCTCCACTGAAAGCTCCCGGAGTGCGGCGTGCGCCTCCTTCCACCGCCGCCTGCTGAACAGAAGGACCCGGTCCAGTGCGGCTCAGTACCGTAAATTAACGGTTACAGAACGTCTTGGTGTAGCACTTTATTTCTGCGACTAGATATAACAATCCGAGACGTTTCCATTCAAAAGAGACACAAGCAAAAAAAAATGTATACATACAGTACAGGCCAAACGTTTGGACACACCTTCTCATTCAATGTGTTTTCTTTATTTTCATGACCATTTACGTTGGTAGATTCTCACTGAAGGCATCAAAACTATGAATGAACACATGTGGAGTTATGTACTTAACAGAAATTGGAGACCTGGCCTCCACAGTCACCGGACCTGAACCCAATCGAGATGGGAACGCAAGTGCTAAGCACCTCTGGGAACTCCTTCAAGACTGTTGGGAAACCATTTCAGGTGACGACCTCTTGAAGCTCATTGAGAGAATGCCAAGAATGTGCAAAGCAGTAATCAGAGCATTGGGTGGCTATTTTGAAGAAACTAGAATATAAAACATGTTTTCAGTTATTTCATCAGTTATTTTTTCACCAGTTATTTTTTGATGCCTTCAGTGAGAATCTACCAATGTAAACGGTCATGAAAATAAAGAAAACACATTGAATGAGACGGTTTGTTCAAACTTTTGGCCTGTACTGTATACATATATATATATACATGGTGCTCATCTGACTTTAAAAGTAACATACATTTCGTTTTGTCAGTAAGGTTACATACAGTGAATTTTTTTCCCCCAAAGACAGTTGCAGCAGTTTCATGCAAAACATTGACCATTGCCGATGTACACATTCCTTGTATGCCTAATTAAACAATTCACCAGCAACATTCCCTTACAATAAAACATGCTATGAGTACATTTAAAAAAAATGAAAAGACTCCCCTTTTTGTTCCTTTCTTTGTCAGAAATTCCGTTATGATTGATGAGCATAATTTGTTACTTTAGCTGTGCTGTGCTTAACATGGCCTATAACTTTTTTGCCTTTCAAGTGCAGCATTATTGTGGGTTAAAGTCTGGGGTGAAAGTAGATTCAGTGCCGACACACACTAATGGAAAGAGCAACAAGCAGCTCCAAAAGCTGCCAAAACGTTTGTTACACACAAGGTAAAGTGTTTTAAATGTACTTTTATTCCATACAGGCATTAAAATATAGATTTTTTTCCAAGGCTGCATGAAGCCGAGGAGAGATGGAACAATTAAAAACAGTGAAGGTACCTGTACTGGCAAGAATTTAAAATAAAAAAATTACTTCCACCCCTGGTTGAAGTTAAGGTGTGTCTACATTGGCACTAACCTGGAATTCCATCGTGTGTGATTGGCTGCAAAAATATCCTTTCTATATGTCCCTACAGCTTAATTATTAAGAAAACCTTTTCAGCACAATTTCCCCAAACCTTACTCTTATTTACGAAATACGTCACTACAAATGTGTAAAAAGTTAATAATATAAGGCATTCTGCTATAAAGTCCTAGTAAAGGTACAGTTTAATAGTCATGTGTTATCTGCAACATCCATATCATAAACAGAATGAGTATTGCATATAAATCTAATCATATTCTGTAAACTCTTAAAAAACACTTTTCAGAACGAAGCAGCAAACACAAACTGTGCTTCAGAGCACTTTAGGTTTAAAACTGGTGCCTGGTCATACATTAAAAGAGATGGATACTAGTGGTTCTCACGTTGTGTCTTTTGGCTGCAGAACATTCACTGCCTCTATGAAACCCCCAAGTCGGGGCAGGACATGAACGTTGAAAAACAGGATAAACATTTCTCTTTTACTTCAAATACTTGTTGGCCTGTTACGGAAACACGTCAAGTCATTCTTTTTAGAGGAATAAAAGTCACACATGCACTTTAGCCAAGCAAAGTCTTCAGTCCTGTTTTCACAGCACGCGGGGAGATGCTCCTGAAACGCCCGTAAGGCCCTCTGTTTCTCAGCCGTACTCGGAAGGGCGACGTCTTGCAGCGCTGAGATGCTGGTTTATGAACCATCCGCTTGAGTCTGGGACTCACTGTCGTGCGACTCGCTCTCCACCGGCCCCTCCTGAACGGGAGAGTGACTGCAGTTGTTCCTGCTGCCATCAGTGCTTCCGTTGTTGCTGTGGCTGCTGGCGCTGCCCAGTCGGGAGGATGCCACTACCGCTTTGACCGCCGCCTATAAAATCGTGACAGATTTTTATCTGTTCAGTAGCCTACATTATGAACTGGACTTTTTTCCAAAAACCTTAACATGCTTCAACAGGTAAAAGACAAATTATATTTAACCAAGTCAAAAAAACAACAACATTCGTATAAATTGATGCTTGGCAGATTCTTCCTACCTTAAGCTTTCTGCGTGCATTGAACTCTTGGAGCTTCTTCTGAGCTGTGTCCATATGGGCACAGTTAACTGCTTTCCCTGTCACCCATGGGTGCTGCAGTGCCTGCATGGTGGAAAGGCGTTTCTTTGGATCCTGGACAATCAGCTTCTTCACCTGTAGGCAACAAAAAAGTAACTTTGTCAGTCAGGCTTTTTTTTTTTTTTTTTATTGCAGTTTTGAACATGACATACTGAGTAAGACACTTCTCTGTAAATGTGGATTTTAGGGAGAAATAAGGGTATAAGAGTGACACTACATAATGCAATACAACATTATATAAATTCTTAAGGGAATTATAGATGATGGGTGGTAGTATGAACCAGAAGACACAGGTTCAAATCCCACTTACTACCATTGTGTCCCTGAGCAAAGAAACTTAACACTAAGTTGCTCCGGGGGGGACTGTCCCTGTAACTAGTGATTGTAAGTCACTCTGGATAAATGCTGTAAATGTAAATGTAGATGGCCATCAGTAATAGGAAAATGCAATGACATGAACTTGGGAAATTGGCACACAACTAGCCAGTGCACGGTCTGCTGACTAAGTCGACCGCTAGAATGTCATGATTGAGTCCGTTGATTACTGTGCAGTCTTTGTGTAACAAGACCCCGGTCCAGTTACTGCAGAGAGACAAAAAGGGCCTTTCACTGGACAAATCCTGCTGCTCTAAGGCAACCGAGCAAATGAGTTTCTTTTGCGAGCAGATTGCACCAGTTTTGGCAACATTATGAAGTCCACGCTGTAATTAGCGGAGTAAGTAGTAACCACAGAAACCTAACCTAACTCAGAAGCTCACTTAGTCATTCTAACTCCACAATGTTGTACTGTAGAGCTCAGCTCACTCACAAGGTCCTTGGCGTTGAGGGACACGTTGTCCCACCAGGGGGAGACAAACTCATATTCACAGTTCAGGATCCGCTTGAACATGTACTGGTCTCCTCTGTCATCGAAGAAGGGCTCAAAGCCACACAGCCTGGAGGCAAAAGACAGAGAGATTCCCGGTGTTGGCTGTGAAACTCAAGGAAGCTGCTGCAGGATTTCCCTCTAACATCTGACGTGAGAAGACAACAGCACTCCACATTTGACGTATGTCTCCATGCAGCTACTAATTTTTGTTTTGCATGCTGTTTGTGATTTTTGCGTGTAAAATGCAACATTACAACAATACGCTGTCTGACGGCCAGAGATTTCCTTTAACATTCCCAAAACACAGCGTTATAATTTGCACCCTAAAATTAGCACTTCAATATTGCCAAGGTAGATTCAGTGAGTATTTCATTTCAAACCCCATCTACTTAAAATGTGTTCACCCTATAATATTTAGGGTAATAAATAATAAATATGTTTATTGAAGGAAAAACCAAGCACCTGGTTCTTGAGAGGTCATGTTAGGCAAGATAAAGAGTTTTTATTATTTGTACTGCCCACACGTTTCTAAGACACATTCCCATACACAGCTGAAGACTGGCCAGCATTTGGAACATCATCATGGCAACAGGAAGGCATAATGAAGCTGAGAAATGCACTCGCTGTGCTTGTATTCAGTTAAACTGACGTTAATGTACCAGCCTGTTATGTATGGTGTGGGAGAGTGTAAGATAGCATAATTATATTAGGTAATGTGGGGTGGGGGGGTGTTGGTCTGCATCATGCTGCAGCTACATGGCAGCAAAGTGCTGCAAATCATAATATAGAAAAGATTATGATCTTTGCCCACTGTCAACACAGCTAAAATTATACAATGCAGCCTAATAAGCCAGAGTCAGGTCAGTCTGCATAGGAAGCTTGAATGCAGACTGTGAAGCCAAAATGCAGAGGGATGCAGAGAGTAAGTTTATGGGTGTGCTGAGAGCCTTGTCGCTCACAGTATGTACGTGATAACTCCCACAGACCACATGTCAACTTCAGGTCCATACGCACATCCCCGCAGAATCTCTGGAGCTGGACAGGAAAAAAGGAAATGAAAAATGATATGAAAGCAGAATTAAGAAAGCAGAATGTATACTTTCATTCCAGTTGCAGGACTTATGTGTTTACTAAAGAAATATTTCAATTGAAAACAGCCAAATATGTAATCATTCCATACAATGAGATATGTTGCTGTAGTGCTCTAATTCAGTCTGTTGTATCTTACGTATTGCATTCATCCATTGTACTGCATGAGAGAAAGTGGGCTTCTACAAATGACATACCACAATACCCCGGAGTCCCACACACTGTCTTCATTGTGACCTGATCATCTATGATTTTTGACAGGCCAAAATCAGCTGAAACAGACAAGCAGCATCATTCATCATTTCACATGAACGGCGGCATCACAGGTGCAGCGCTGGTGCTTTGTGTTAATAGCAACCTTCCACTCAATGGAACCCTGCTGAGTAGCCTACCTATCTTGAGGGGAGCGTCTGGTGCTGAAGTGGCATATAAGAGGTTCTCAGGTTTCAGGTCCCGGTGCACCACTCCATTCTCATGAAGGTACTGCAAAGAGACAAGAACACAAGATGAAGCTGAGCACTATTCTGTACTACCTGTATTTTATAGGAGGCCAGTGTCTTTCATGCAGTACTCATAATCCTTTAAAGTACAAACAACCAAATGTATGATAAGCCGGAAATTATTGGAATTACTGAAACATTGCGAAAAAATTTAATGTAAAGGAAGACACACAAATGAGGGAAAGGTTTTAATGTTAATGTGTATAATATTAATAACACATTCATAACATTATGTATTTAAATATGTATAGAAATGATTTCTGTTGGAAATCATTAGAAATATCTATATCCAGACAATGGGCAGTGTGTTATTCTGAAAGTAATGTTAAAAAGTAAAACCAACAATTTATTTTCAGTAATAGCTTGTCTTTTTTATTAGATACAAATCCGGGCTGTTCTGATCAAAGAGCCTCCTTCTCCTATATCAATGGGTCACATTTGCTGAAACCTGTCTGTGCAGTCATCATTAATTGCCTGCGGCCAATCTTTGCCCTGCTCTTTAATAAAACATTGGCAGTGTTAACCCCTGCATACATTCATGTCCTATTACAGTGGCCTGGTTAGGTTTTTATCCTCAGGCTCAGAAAATGCTGAGGCGCATCAGAAATTTAATCTCTTTGACATATGAAGTATCTCAGGGCTCAGTGAAGGGTTTCAGCACCAACCTACAATACACTGTGTGGCTCTGTAATAACTGCCCCTCCCAGTACTTCTGTACATTCTGAAGAACATAAATAAGTAATATGTTTGGCTGATCTAAAATCCCTTTCAGGTGGAAAACAATGCTATCAGGTACCTGTCACAATATTGTAATGGTTCAGTGGCTTCATTGAGATTATGGTGATTAGGACAATTACCACCACAGGGCTCAATGCATATGCGCATTTCATAAGCAGGTGCCTCGGTCAGGAGGGTTACCATGGTAACTCATTAAACAGAGCCATAAAAGTCTGCTTGGTTACAGGGGGAGCCGGGCGGTCACCTTTACAGAGATGATAATTTGAGGAGTCGTGGGGAGTGTGATTATCGCAGGCTGGCCAGGATTTAGAGAGCTCTTCAACAGGAGCACTGGAAATGGCATCAGGCCACATCTACAACTTTTATGACTCAAACTGCTCACTTCCATGCTTGTAGAAAGTTAAATCTTTGGCACTTTAAAAATTAGGAAGTAAAATCAGAAGTAAAATGCTAAATTTTGAGCCTGATTTGTATAATGTGCATGGTTCCTGAAATTTTGATTGAATGGGCAGCCTTGGAAAACAGACAATCTCTGCTATCTCTGCCATGACTACATGTGGAGAAGACCATAGCTCACAGTCTGCTCAGGCAGTCATCTCACATTAACTCCTTAATGTGTGCTTACCATTTAGTTACTGTGGTAACACAATACTAAACATTGTTGAATTAAAAAAAAAGCTTATATACGTAACTGAAATACTGCACCTCTCAGACCTTTAAAGAAACTGTAACTGTCACGATGGCAGGACGGGGCCGGAATGACGCATTCATACAACTCTCAAAATCATGGGATTTACTTGAAACATGACACACAGGACAAGGTAAAAACCAAATGACCCGACAAGGACAAGACACAATGAGGAGACATTTATATTAATCAGGGTGACATTAGACAAAACTTTGGTCCGGAACATGGACCTGGAGCACAGTCAGGTTTATGACAGTAAATCATCATAGATTCAACTCCAAGCTGGGCATAATTTTTCACAAAGCTTGTGGTAAACAACATACAAAAAAATCCAATATGTCATTTGTAATCCCCCCTGCAGGGCCACCCGTTCTTCCCAATGCTTCTAGGTGGATTTCACAGACTGGCAGGTGAGATATGAGGTGGGCTGTTGCAATGCCTGTTTCTGAGGGTTCAGCATGATGCATCACATTCAACCACACCAATTATTGTGATCATTTCCACTTTGCCGGAGGGGAATTCTCCCTTTGCGTGTTAAGCTTAGTGGGACTGACACATATAAGACGCCCTCACTATCCATCCCTGTTTATCCCGCTCTCTATTTCATTGTCTCTTTCTGGCTGAGGGCTGCCATTCTCACGGCAGCTTTGCAAGATTTGTTTTGGCAAGTTGGCCATGGTAACACACCAGCAACTGACCCAAAACACTAACATCTCCATGGTGAGGGGAAAGGCCTCATAAGCTGCCAAATGCCCAAAGCATCATGGCAGACATTTACAAGACTGTACAAGACTTGTAGGAATATAGTCACAGCCCAATTTTATTAAAAATGGGAAAAAACCGTAGGCAAAATGTGTGTCTGTCCTTTTAACATCATGTATGTGTAGATAGCCTGCTACCAACAGCTACCCGGAAAAAGCGGGGAAGTTATTTAAGTTCCTGAATGTTCCCCTGCTGAATGTGTGGTGGGAAACCACCTGAATCGAACATCAAATTGTGCAATTTTGCTAACAGTGTCAGCAGGCTAGTAAGAACAGAATTCCTTTTGTAACATCACTGCTACTGACTACATTTGCTATTCACTCATGTATATGTGTGTTTGTATATATATATATACACACATACATACATCCAGTGTGTGTGTGCATGCTATTAGATATGTTCAATTTAAGCATATTACAAACATGTATCCTGAGCAGGGCAGAAGAGCAGGCCAGAATATTCAAAACCAATAAGGGCTTTTTGTTGGGAGTGAGAGACAAAATGTGCTCCTCGTGTAAAAAGTGCCACAGGAACTGATATTATGATAAATTTGCAAATATAAACATGTCACTTTTCAAAGCTTCATGTTTTTCCTGTCTGATTTGCTCCCCTTCTCAACCCCAGTGGGGTAAGCGCTCCACGCATGAAAATTCCTGTCTGTCTTACTATGTCATCTCCTTGGCAACAACAATCTTTGAACAACGAAGGCCACTTGGCAAAAGGAAGCCGGACTGAAAAAGGTAACGTACACAAAACTAATACCTCCCCCATTCAAGCACTAGCTAGAGAAAAAGGTCTCAACCTGCTCTCAGCCGTTTCATTTTTGTAAAATTAAAACATTTATGGTTTACATAACACAGAAGATCTCGGTAGTCTGTGTTGGGGGGATGCTGGGAAACTGTGGGGGAGCCTCAGCCTTGATCAGCCAGCCTCCTCTAGTCAACAAGCCACAGTGACGGCAGAGATCTGCGAGTGGGCGAACACATAGGGGACAGGAAGGGAGAAGGGAGGAAGTGACCACCTACGGGCCGTCTGAGAGCACAGTGCCACGATCATAGCATATCCCTGTGTGGCTGAGCGGCGATGAAGCTCCTGGTCAGGAAGGGGGGGGGGTTGCTTACTGAAACACACAGCAGCACAGACTCACCGCCACGGCCTCCAACACTTGCTTGACAGCGTCAGCAGCATCCCGTTCACTGTAATAGCCCTTCTCGACAACCCTGCAAAAAGCAATGCAGACAACTACGTTAGCACAGTGCACAGCTCATCACTCCCTTCAAATCAGTGGACCTTGCAACAAGAAAGCAGAGGGAGTCTCAGCGGCAGCTGCATGTCTTTGTTTGTCTGAAGTGACTCATTCGCGCACATAAATAATACAGCTTTCACAGAATAGATAAAAACAGCATGCACAGATGTTCACAAGCAAAGGGATACCTGATACTGACTGTTAGTGCCGCTAGGAGACGCAAATAAGCCTGAGCGCTTGTCTACTAACGTCACACCCTGGGTAACTGGAATGAAATACACTCCAAGAAGAAGGCATGGGTGGCCATTGAGAGGAGGACAGAGAGGACGACCTAGCCACAACTTCCTAGCTGTGCACTGTGCTTTCTAGTCTCATAATGCAGGGAACATAATTTGACAACAGTGAACGTCAATCAAGTCAATCAGTTAATTTATAGAAATACAGAGAAATACTAATCCCTTATCCAATCACATTCTCTGTGTATAAATACTTGGATTATTAATAGGCATGTTATTAATTTATGAATGTATATTTGAGACAATGACCCATTAAAAAGCGCTGACATGTGTCACATGTGACATGTGACATGTGATATTTGCTTTCCCATCAGATTCATTCAGCTGGACTTCTGTTTAATGCAGTACATAATAAAACTGTGACAATAAAATCTTCCGGCCGTGTATACTTACTCACCTGGAATGCACATTGATCAGGCAGCTCCGTTTAGCGCTCCTTTCTCGAGTGACACTGAAAACTAATACGCCTATAAGGGTCTGTTTATTTATTTACTCATAAGAAAAGTGCTAGTTGGGAATTCTGTCCGTGCAAGAAAAAGGTACAAATCCCTAATGTATTTATAATGTCACCTGGAAAAAGACAAGCATGGTTTCTAAAAAAAAAAAATCTTCACAACAGATAACAAACCTGTCAAATAGCTCCCCTCCAGTGACGAGTTCAAGAACCAGGCTGATCTCAGCGGGGGTCTCAAAAATCTCCTTCAGTTTAATCTAGGGGAGAATCACAAAGGTGTCACAATCCAGGAATCAGCACCACAGACAGCGCCTATTTTGTTATGATGTCGCTACATGTTATTAACGCTGTAACTACACTGAATAAATACACAGAATGGGTCCCTGGGTGCATTAAGGTCCTGGGAGTGTTATGAGAACAATACAGTCTGACACATTTGGAGTTCACTCTTTAAAAACCTACAATGTTGGGGTGGGAGAGCCGCAGTAAGACGCCAATTTCCGTTCGTACAATCTTCTTGTCCACCTGCATGGGCAAAAGCATGGTAGTTGGACTGAGTCTTGCACACTAGAATAGCCGGAAAGAAAACGGCTGCATTTTGACACGTCAAATCTTCATGTCATGCAGTGAAAAAAACAAGCAGGTAAGCAGCACCTTCACAGCACACTCGACTGACACCAATTACTGAAGAACAGTGCCAGGCTGGAACCGACTGCTTACCGTCTTCTTCAGCAGCTTTACTGCATATGGCTTCTGAGTACCTTTCTGGCAACATCTGTAGACCACCGACGTTGCCCCCCTGTTAACAGACAAGCAAAACTAAATAAATGAACAAAAACCAGCTCATCCCAAACACTGACACAATGTTGTCATGAGGTACAGCACTGAGTGTTGCCATCCTTCAATGGTGACTTATTTATCTCTGCAGCAGACCTACAATTATGGAGATAATGGCTACGTTCATATTACCAGGCTGAAGCAACTCTAATGTAATTTCTTCCTTTTAATGTGACATAGATATGACTTTTTTTCAGAGGTCCAATCTTTTCTAATCAGTTTTGAGTCTACTTGTAAATGGATACGTATTGTGGCCATGCGATGTGCATTAAAATGGAAAACAGTGATCAGAGCTGTGGAAGACGTAAAGATTGCAATTAAGAAGTTTTATAAGAAGCCAGTGTCACGCTCTTTCATTCCTGCGGTGAAGACTGTATCAGAAACACACACAGGACAAGCTGGCACACCATTGCTGATGCATTTATATTGTTAATGCATAAGTCTGCATAAGTCTGCAACTTACTTACTGTGCAAACTGCAAAGAACTCATAATAAAAATTGAGGCAAATTGAGATGCTTAATGAAGGTACTGCAAAACGGTACCACAGCTACCACAAAAATATAATTGCCAAAAGCATGAAATGCATTGAATGCAATCTGAAATGAAGGTGAAGTGTCCCTGGTGCCGCTGGACAAAGAGGACAAGGAGAATCCAGACAATTCACAGACCAGGGTGCCACAACATGTCTGTATGAAGGGCAGCATCAAAAAAGCTGCCATGTCAAGCTGCCATGTCTAAGTACCAATGCTATTGGCCCCCAGGTGGGGTTTTATGGACTTTATAGACCAGAGCTAGATTGGTATTGTATTGAAGGTATTGAAAGTGATTATTTGTCACACGTGACACATCACAGCACAGCTCCCAGTGCACACAGTGAAATGTGTCCTTTGTGGACACATGGGCAGCTATGAAAGGTGCCCGGGGAGCAGTGTGTGGGGACGGTACCTTGCTCAGTGGCACCTTGGCGGTAACTCCTGGACCAGGGCAAATTGACTCTTATTAATTAGCAAGTTAATCCCTTCTCTTAATTTATCACTAGTAGCTACAGGGGCACGTCTGTGTAGAATTCCAGAGTGTCTTCTGCCAACTGAATGTAGAGGAGTCTGGTGCACATCCGAATGTACAAAGAAATGAAATTGGGTTAGAGGGCTCAGCTAATGAAATTTGAAAAAGGCCTGGGATGGGACCGATCCTCCGTTCTGAGACAAGCATCTGGGATCTCATTAGGCATCCATGCAGGGACAGATCCTCCCAGTACAGAGCCAGACCACCGAGCTTCCCCCTCTCCATCTCTCCCGCCCAGCCCAACGGTCAGCCCCAGCAAGTAGTTATCAGGAGAGCAGGGTGAAGAGCTTACGGCCTCAAACTGCTGCAGATAATTACCATGTCAAGCCAGAAAACACAAACAGATTTTTTTTTTTTTACTCCCAAAATAGGAGATCCTGCTCCCCTGTTATGTTGCATAACACCTTTGCAAAATACCAGGGGAATATTCTCAACTGGAAATCTGCTCTGAAACCAGAATCAGAGATGTGATGACTACCATCCTTTGTCTTTCTCTCTCTCTGTCTCTGCCCCTTCCCAGTCATTTTTACAATGCTCCATTTCATTAGGTCATTAAAACTTAATGCGGGGCTGTGCAGACGATTCAAGATAAATGAGATATCTCGTCTCCATGCATGATGTGAGAGTGGAAACGTAATGGTCACGCTAAGTGTTGGACATACTCTAGTGGCAAAGGATATGCTTGTTTACAGATTTCATATTTCCTTACACTAATGCACTGGGAAGGTCAGAGGCTTAATGCTCTTAAGCCTGATGAAGATTATTTGGCCATCCTGGTGACCAAACATGCAAATGTAGTTTATTATGAACCAGATACCTCATTGAGAATCTATCCCCATCCATTTGCTAACTAGTTCAAAAATATGCTAAATCAATTACAGGCCGTTGATGAAAGCCTAGGCAGGATGTTGTTCCATATGTACCCTCAGTTCTTGGCCTATTTTACTGACACCAGGTTTTCAGAAGACGAATGATTCCCATTTTTAATTAGTTCTCTCCTGGATTTTTTGCCATTGTTGAAAAATCCGGAAATGGTTGTGAAGCGACTAAATATCACATTTTATCGTGAAAAAATACACATAAAAAAAAAGTCCCTGGCTTTTTTGAGCAGCCAGTCCTCCTGCACCGAGCTGCTCGGGGACTGGCTGCATCATCTGCGGATATGTGGACCTGGCTCCAGCTCACAGCGGAAGGGGAACAGAGTCTCAGTGGCAGAGGAAAGAGGCCTTCACTTTCACTAATGCTTCACCAGGACAACAGATGGGAGCTCATCAAGAGCCATACCAGACCCCCATCTTCAATCACAAGTGATGATCACATTGTTGGAAAAAAAACGTACAGAAGGTCTGTGAAAATGTTATTAATAACTATATAAAAGCACAGCATTTTCAGAATGGTTCCCATATTTTGAAATGTGCTTTCCACACTGTATATTTATAAACTCTAAGCACAGCGTGAAGCAGAATTTCCCATGCCAGAGAACAGCACATTTTAAATATGAAATCGATGAAATATCTTACTGTTCAAAGAAACAAATTTTTATGTTTTTGTTTTTGTGCTTGGTTATTATTGATTTCCTAAGATTCTGCCTCAAACAGCCACTGGAGTGTATGCAGGTATCCATGCAGGCTTCTGGGATATCTTCTATACCAGCTGCTCAGACTAGGGTGTGAGAACTTTTCACCCGTCAAATCTCATTTAGGATTTGCAGGAAAAACCGAACTGGATTACAGGGGCTGCTCCAGATTTAGAGGCTGACACTCGTTCAAATACAGAAGTGGCAGTGAATTGCACATCACATCAGCAGAGTTATAGCAACTGTGGCCTAATTTAATCACTATATCAATTCCACAGTGCAGAGGAGCACTTCTGAAAGCACATTAACAATGAAGGATCTGTGAAGAAATCACACAATGTCAGTTGGAGAAAAGTTGGAAAGCCTAACAATTGAGCTTTCATGCAATATTCCTTGTTCAGAAATGCCCAATTGATTTGCTTACTGAAATTCCATAAATACTGAACCTTTCAAGGCAAATGCGGAGACGTAAACTAATTTCCTTGGGAAAATCTAGCTTGATGAAAAGCATGTAGATGTTTCCCTATCTGGAAAAAAACTGTTGGGTTGGAAATGACCCAATTTCTCATTGTTGCATAATCAAAAAGAAGAAATCCACATGCTTGTAATGACAGGTGACCTCATTGCAGGAAACCAACAAGGATCTTTAACATTTTATGAATTCACCACCAGGAAAACAACAAACCATTTGAAGCAAACTGGACAAGGGCAGCGTAATATAGTTTGCATGTCCACAGTGCCGTATTATATGTTCCTGTTTATCCGAAAATGCATGACAATCAGGCCAACAATCGACACCTACAACAAGTGCCATTTAATTACGGCCATAATGGCTACTCTAACAATCGTTAAAACAAGAGCTCCTGCATCAGGCACTTGAGGCGAAGGGAGAGAAAAAAAGATCGGATGCAGGCGTGTGCATTACACAAGCTGCTCCTGTTTCTGTCTTCCACTTGCCCAGAATTATATAATCACATGGGAGGGAATGAGGGAGAGAGACAGAAAGAGAGACAGAAGGAGGGTGGGGGACTTCTCTCAGGAGCAAGTGGCACCACCTACATTAGTTATTCAGCTTGTCCTCGGAACCACAGTGATCCAGGAGTCTGTGACGGATACATAAAACTTACAGTACTGCTCATACGGGTTTCCATGGGTTACAGCAGCAGTAAGAAGCCCTGCTAGAAACCTGGTGATTAGAAATGTAACATCAGGATGTGGCCCAAGGGGATGGATCAATGGGACAGAGCACCATCTAGCAATTTGTCTTGCAACATGTCACAGGTATCTTTCAACTCTGTTTCATTTTTGATCTGCTTCTAAGTCTGTGCACTAGACCTCGTGCATCGGTTGCCAGGTTTGTAGTCAGAGCTTTTTTCTCACCCTGGGCTTTCCTCCATATGCAGCCCCGTTCTGCCACATATGTTCATTCACAGCTTCAGGAAGCTGCTTTTCTCACTTGGTACATCATGCACTCAGTTTATTCACCACTCAAAAGACATCACACGTCAAATAGTACACACAATTTTTTTTTTATAAAAATCCATAGCTCACTGATGAAAGTGAATGTGACCCGGTCTCAGGTACGGGGGAGCTGCAGCACGTTCACTGCATGGCTCTGCCACTGCCAGATCGATTGATGGCTCTTCCTCCCACACTGGGCGCAGCAACAAATCCTGGGCTTTCGGGCTTCATCTACCTCTAGGAGAGCCATAACAGCAGCAGGAGGCCAATTCATCAGCCAAAGCTGAAGTGACAATTGGGACGCGTGCTTAAAATGTCCAGAGTTACGCACCTCCAATTCATTACCCGACAGCAGTTATTACTGTGACAGATGAAGACACTATTGACCAAATCGGCGAATCAATGTTGCCTGGCAGACGATGTGCATCCCAATTATGGCCCCGGTGGAAAGGTAAGGTGCTAGAACTTCATTGCTGTAGTGGTGATGGAGGAGGGGTTCTGCACCAGTAAACTAGTTCTCCTGCTCTGGGACTCATTATTATCAAATTCGTCAGCAATGCACACATCCATCGAAGTGCCGGCAGATTCTGTCTTATGCATACGGTGAAAGAAGACCAAGACACCCCAAGTCTTCGGTAAAGTGACAAAGAACCACAGCCTAGAGACAAATGGTGGGTAGCAACATAAACACAGAGACGGTTTTGTTTGATTGTTTGTTTGTTTGTTTGATTTCGCTTTTTTCAGATTCCCTGGCGACTGGAGGTCGATCCAGAGAATATTTCAGCTTCTGTATCCGGCCGGATCTGTTGCCAGGGGTCAGGGAGAACTGAGCTGACAGGCTTGGCAGCTGACACGGCTGATAAATACCACATAATATAGCACGGTGGTATGAATGACACCATACCTTACTTTTGGGGCACGAACTGGTACATGTACACATTCATTTGCAGCGCACGCTCTACGGACAGTGTAAATATACTGTACTTCCATCGATTTGATCCCAGTTGATGTATTCGCGGTTTCATGTTTTCCTTTGGTGCCTGGTGCTATAACACATACACGCACCAAAGTTGCAAGCGCAGCATATTTTTTTAGGAAATATTCTTGGATACTCATCATCATCATCATCATCATCGTGGAAGAGAAGCCAGGGTTCCAGCACCGTCACTCACCGTCCCAATTCAGCCTCCAGCTCGTAGTAGTCCGCCAGCGTCTCCTTCTTCGACCCATCTATCCAGTACTCCTGAGTTGCCGCCGGTCTGGACGAGAGCATAGTGACTTTCAGCATCCCCCGGATCCGATCTCAGATGACGCCGGGGCCGACAGCCTCGCCCCCGCCACTCCTTCACCTGAACCGCCGCAGAAGGGGGCGCAGCGTGGCCGGCGGCGCGGGCTGGATGCTCCGCTCGGTCGAGGCGAGACGAGGCGAGGCGAGGCGGGTCGAGCGGGGGACGGAGGCGGCGCGGCGGCGGAGGCGGTTTCCACCGGGTCTTACTGTCGCCTCTGTAACGAGGGAGGGCCGCCTTTCTCACAACTTTCACTCATGCAGCCTAATGCATTCTCCGAATTAAAGCCCCAGACTGATGCATCGATCGCGTTTTTACATAACCCGTCTCCAGACGCGTCAACCTCCCCGTGTAGCGTTTTCAACCTTCCGAGGTGCACAAAAACGTGTATTTCTACTTCGTACTCGTATATTTTGCACGTCACAATATATCTTATTAATCCTGAACCCCAGTTTTATCATGTTACAGTTCCCCCACACTATTTAACAGTGGGCAGAAGGTCGTGGGTTCGAATCCCGATCCGCCAAGGTGCCACTGAGGTGTGTGGTGGTAGTAGCCTAGTGGGTAACACACTCGCCTATGAACCAGAAGACCCGGGTTCGAATCCCACTTACCAACATTGTGTCCCTGAGCAAGACACTTAACCCTAAGTTGCTCCAGGGGGGGACTGTCCCTGTAACTACTGATTGTAAGTCGCTCTGGATAAGGGCGTCTGATAAATGCTGTAAATGTAAATGTGCCAAAGCACTGTCCCCACACATGGCTGCCCACTGCTTACCAAGGACGATGGTTAAATACAGAGGACACATTTAATTGTGTCGCTGTGTGCTGTGCTGCAATGTTTCACAGTCACTTCACTTTACTATTTCCACAGGAGAGATCGGGGTTCCATTTTAATGCATGTTATAGGCTACTTGTATGACTCTATGTGGCCAACATAATCTTAGATCTGGTGAGACAACGTCATTCACTGATTTGCCAAATTCCCTAAGTGGTCCTACTCCTAGGAGTAGGGCAGTGGTGGCCTAGCAGGTAAGGAAACTGACACGTAATCGAAAGGTTGTCGGTTCCATGTCCAAACTGCCAAGGTGCCACTGAGCAAAGCAAAGTCCCCACACGCTGCACCCCCGGCCGCCTGTCATGGCTGCCCACTGCTCACCAAGGGAGATGGTTAAAAGCAGAGGGCACATTTTGTTGTGTCACCGTGTGCTGTGTTGTGTTTCACAATCACTTACATTTACATTTACATTTACATTTACGGCATTTGGCAGACGCCCTTATCCAGAGCGACTTACAACGTGCTTTCAAGTTACCATCGATGAAGAGATCAATTCCGGTTCACTAGGACCCCAGCTATGAATACATCTATTTAATTCACTCTGTTGTAGATTCTGTACACAAAACTTGACAACAAGAAAATTACAATTTAATCTAAATATTCTTTAAAGAGGAAGGTCTTGAGCTGTCGTTTGAAGGTGCTCAGTGACTGAGCTGTTCTGACCTCGAGGGGAAGTTCATTCCACCACCGAGGGGCCAAGACGGAGAAGAGTCTAGATGAGCGTCTTCCTTTTACCTTCAGAGATGGAGGGACCAGGCGAGCAGTACTGGAGGCTCACTTTCCCAGCCCACAGTATGATCGTGTTATTGTCTTTACTAGTGAATAAACTACACTACTGTGTGCCTCTTCTTACCTCAAGTTATAATTGAATTGAAGCAAAGTCAGATCAAATGTGTAGAGAAACACAAGATGGGTAAAACTGGGCGAAACAGCTGTCATGTTACAATCCTTTATTATTTGCATTTATACCAGACCCAAAAAAGGTCAACATTAAACCGTTTATTTGCATAACCAATAACCAACTCAAGAAGTCAACACCTTACCAACGTGATCATGCCAGCTGCCCAGAATAATCAGATACAGGTTGCCCTTCTTGACCAAATGACCAGTGTGTTCCCAGCGGAGGACCTGACAGCACCATAGTGTCATTAACCTTGTAATGCAAGTGACAAGTTGGAATCCCAGAAGGCTGGGGTGAAAGCAGGGGTTCCTGTACAATCCAGAAAGAGAACATGGTTCTTTAAGTTAACCTACCAAAAGTGATCCAAGGCAGGACAATAGGGGGAAAGGGCTGGCAGTCTAGTGGGTAACACAATCGCCTGCAAACCTGAAAATAACAAAGTCACAGGTTCAAACCCCACTTACCACCACTGTGGGTGTCTTGCTCCCTGAGCATGACACTTAACCCTGAATGTCCCTGTAACTAATGATTGTAAGTTGCTCTGGAACTGCATAATGTCATAAATAACAAGTCAGCGATCACTCAGAAGGAGCTCTACCATGAGAAAGAGAGAAAGAAACCTGAGAAAGAGTTTCAGGTATTGACTTCACCTTCAAGCACCTTGATGTCATTCCACAAAAGGTGTTTTTTATCCAGGACAAGGCAAGCTGGTCTTGGCTTGCAGGAATAACCTTCTATGTGTTCATCCTGGGCATTCTTATGAAATGAGGGTCTCACCAGCCCCCTCTCGGGCGGCAGTCCACCAGGCCCTGCATGAGTGGTCATCCTTTAAAGCCCAAGCTGAGCAGGACTGTATATGAGCCTCCACACAGAGCAGCCATCTGCTCATCACCTACAGGCTCAGCACAAAATAAAAGCATCTACATGTCCTTTTAGCGGTGCAATCACAGCCCGTCTTTCTCTCAGCAGAGGTCTCGCCGTGTGCTGTAGCAGGGACGGACGTTATTTTTACATTCTATTGCCCCCACCTACCTATCTAGGGTAGACATGAATAAAACATGTTATATTGCACCACTTTAAGTCCCCAAGGTGTCAACAAACATATCTATGGTGTCCGACTAGACAAATATACAGGGAGCACTAAAATGTACTCTTAGACCGAGTGAAAAGAAATAAAAATACAGGCCGGGCTACTTTGTTCACCAAGTTTCGAAAACAGCAGCTGTGGTGGAGACTGAAGTGTCCCCATTCTGCTCAAGCCCATCCTAAACCATACACAGCATCAGAATTTTAGACCATAGATCAACTTCCGCAGCTGGACAGATAAGGTCTTACTGCTTAAGCTTATGAAAACAGGATTTCCATTTTAGATTCGGGTAGTGTCCAGACTTTCCAAAAGCCAATGAGGTGAGGAGTACTGGTCAGTCCTGACACTTTGATAAAATGCTTTTCAGAAGTATGGAAGTAAAGCTACCATCTTTTAATGATGAAGTGATGAAAGCGAAGTGATCGTCACATGTGATACACAGCAGCACAGCACATGGTGCACACAGTGAAATGTGTCCTCTGCATTTAACCCATCACCCTTGGTGAGCAGTGGGCAGCCATGACAGGCGCCCGGAGAGCAGTGTGTGGGGACGGTGCTTTGCTCAGAGGCACCTTGGCAGATCGGGATTCGAACCGGCAACCTTCTGATTACGGGGCCGCTTCCTTAACCGCTAGGCCACCACTGCCCCTATATATTTGCTGCCCCTAATATAATATATTTGAAAACTCAGCAAAACAATGCGCTGACATAAACAAGGAAAGTGTATGTAAACAGAAATATATGAAAGCAGGTCATCTACATCAATAACATCAAACAGCAGTTGGGTGTTATTAGAACCTACAAGGAACCTGGCAAGATGAAAAAGCAGAAAGTTTGAATCTACATTAAATTTTTGCAACCTCAAGAGCCACAGGGACCTGAAGGGCAAGAATCCTGCACAGGTCAGCATTTTGTTGGCTCTAACCCAGTTCAGAGCATCCAGTAATTTGCAAATGTAACCACACTGCCAGAGCGAACTACGCAGAAACGAGCTGTTTTGACATGTTAGAACGTGTTTTAAAAAGCTCCAATGATAACTTCTTGGTGCATTAAATTGATATATATAGATATATATTGCAATTTGCGTGTGTGTCTGTATAAAAATGTATAATGTTTTGGCACACACACTCTGCTGTCACAATAACATGAGTAGTCAATTTTTAATTTCAATAATAACTATTACAATGATTTTTCAAGATAATTCTGTACACAAGCAGAAAGGCTGTCACATTGAAAAGATATGGTTTAAGTAGCTATTGAACAATAACTCACACACAATTTAGCTGATTAATTTGTGTAATAACAGTCCATATGGGAATAAAAAAATATTACAAATGTATTGAAGGACAGCCCTGAAAGATGGCCAGCACACATAAGAACAGATGAAAAGGTGAAAGTGTCTGTTCATAGCAGAGCACTCTTAATATACTGGAGGAGACACAAGCTCTGGTTGAAGAGGGTCTGCATGCCAATCCAAGACTCTTCTAGCCTGGCAGATACTTGAGTAGCTTCCTGCATCAACCTGGGCTCCTGGGAAATCAGACGGAGGTGCAGCTGAGGAAGGAAACCCACAGAGTAAAACAGAGTGAGACAGGGCTCGAGACGATCTCAGTGTATACATTGTTCATATGCAGGCTGGTAAAACTAAACATGAGCTTACAGAGGACAATCCTTCTCAAGGCAGATGCATAGAAATGGAGAAATGAAATCTCTGCTGCCACCTGCTGTTAAAAACTACTGACCACCACAGCCTAGAACGGGTTACCGTTCCTTTTCCTGGAGGCAGGGGGGCTGAATGTTTTCATCCCAAATGTGTGTGCTTTGAACCAGCCAGATAACATAATTTGATGGTTAATGGAGATCAGATCCTAGTAACAGTTGTCAGTTAGACTCTGGTGCTGCACCTTGAGGAAGAGGGCCAGGTAGGCCTGGGCAAGGTCGAAATCCCGCTTGGAGTCCAGCATGCTGCTAATGAGCTTCAGGAAACTCTGCATCACAGCCACATCTCCACCCATGTCTGGAGCCAGGCTGCGCAGTTCTGTGTCGATGGCTGAGGGCCCCAGTTCTTTCAGCACACGCAAAGGTTCACTGTCTGCGAGGTAAAGGATGCTGATTTTGAAGACAAAACAACTATCGTGTGTATGTTGCTGCTCTAAGTTATGGTATGCTGTTAGAAGAAGAAATAGTGCCACTGCATCCAATCGGATATTGTGAATGGTTCACTGGAACATACTACTATTGTTGAACATAGGACACACAATGTAAAATGTACAATATGTGGTCATTAATTAAGACATACAGTTGTTGCTGATCAAGGCATCTTCTAACCGCAGGTAAAACTGGGACTTCTGAGCCAAAACTCCCAGGTTAACAACTTTAGACTATAGGGGAAAAAAAAAGAAAAAGCGATTCAGCAAAACATCCAATATGTGTACTATTAAAAAAAAAAACACTTACCCGCTCTTCACTGGGCTCTTCAGCAGGAGCAAACTGGGGCACAAGTCCTGGAATAGTAGGAATGAAAAATGGAGCAGCTTTGGGTACTTTGGGAGGTTCCTTTGGCTTGTTCCTATTCTGTAGGGGGAAAGCACAACACCAACTATTCTTTAGTCGTAGCTCAAAACCATCTACAATGAGTACAGAAAGACATTATTATGGACCTTGATCACATCAAGGTTGAGTAGGTTCTTCCACCGGGAATCAGGAAGCAGAGAAAGAGTGACAAGGTGCTGATCGAGCTGTTCTGGAGAAACATAGACACTCATCTCTGCAGTGTCCATGTCTTCCTCCAGCTCCTCATCATCATCATCATCTAAGGATACAGTGAAACAGTAGATACAGTGTCACTTCTCAATAATAAATAAACTTTGAGTACAATATATATACTGTAGTACTGTAATTTATTACAGATCACTTGGAACTCAATTCTTAAAAACTCTTGTGATACCAGATTCTGACTTCACCAGTGACAGTTACAGACCTGAAGTTGAGAAGTTATAACTTTAACATGAGTTCTTTCTGTAGTGTTGTACCTCTGACAGGACAGGTTCCAGGCAGAGTAACCACTGCAGGTTCGTAGTCAGCAGGTAGGGGGCGCAGTGACACCAGATCACACAGTGTGTTGTTTGACCTGCAACACACACTGTATTACTTTGGGGTGGAAATGAGTAGAAAATGAGTGTATGGTTCATTTTTCAGTCTTGCACCGTTTATATCAATAATCAGCCACCCAAACCACAAACTCAGAAGCCTGCTCATAAGTTCAAGAACCTGATATTTATGATAATTTAATTACAATTTTAATTAAATTTAACCCATAGTTATAACTGATGGGCGTGGTGGTTAGTAGGCCATCACACCACAAAGGCCAGAAAAACGAATCCCAGCTCAGACCTTGCATGTGTGGAATTTGCATTCTCTCCCCATGTTGGTGCTCTCCATATTCTTTACAAGGCGTGCACACTAGGCATGATGAGCTCTGGCAGCCACGACCATGAGCAGGACTAAGCGGTTACAGAAAGTGAGTGAGAAATAAATGACTGATATTTCAGACAGGTATTTGGGATGTAGGCCAGAAATACAAGGTTCTTACTGAGATTCATGGTGCAGTGCTAATTTTTCATCCTGAGAACAGCAGGATGTAGAAGATATTTGCAGGCAAATCATGCACCAGGTGCCGCATGCACCAAACAGGTTTTTAATTAATAAAAAGCTTCTGTGAAAGTCTTGGAACTTAATCAATCTAATCAAAAAGAATCTAAAAGGCTTAGAAAGTTCAATTAGCAGCGCATGACGAAATACGTGATTAATGAAAATGATAAAGTGCCTTAATAAGGAAGAAGCTATGATAACAGCGTGTAGACATGTGAAACAGGACCTACAGGAGGTGCGTCTTCGGAATATACACAAATCTTATTCTGCATTCAGAGACTGCTCAAAAACTACTCAAACAAAATGAACATTACGGACAGTACCACAGCAACAACTCCATTACCCTTCGCAATGAGCAAGTCTCGGGCACACATACACATGTATGTGGCCTAGCGGTTAGGGAAGCGGCCCCGTAATCAGAAGGTTGCAGGTTCGAATCCCGATCCGCCAAGGTGCCACTGAGCAAAAGCACCGTCCCCACACACTGCTCCCCGGGCACCTGTCATGGCTGCCCACTGCTCACTCAGGGTGATGGGTTAAATGCTGAGGACAAATTTCACTGTGTGCTGTTCTTCTGTGTATCACATGTGACAATCACTTCACTTCATACGGTGGCTGCTTGAATTATATACTAATGTGAATGAATACCCTGAACCTGCTCCCAGACTAAACTCTAAACTCTCAGACTGCATTTACAAAGCAGAAATCACGTGATCATGCTTAATGGAAAAAAAGCATCTTCATAACATAAAATACTTGCACTGCATTTAATCCAATAGTGATTCACTTCCATCCAAGATATTTGAAAGCCAGGTGGCTCTTGGCACTGGCACTATGCTCTGGACTAAGACAGGGTTTATGCTGGGTTTAAGGAAGTCAAATGTAAGACTTTTTAAGAGCTTTTTTTAAAGCTACTTTCATCAAATTTAAGACCCTTCATCGAGGTAGTCAACCACATTTCTACAAGGGCCAGAGTTGCTCACTGCTCACCAAGGGTGATGGTTAAATGAGTAACCGTTGTGTGCCATGCTGTGTTTCACAATGACAATCACTACACTTTTCACTAAACCTTAATGTATCAAGGTAAATTCATAATTTAATAGAAAATTAAAATACCTTTAAATACATTTATATACAGTGTTTCATTTTCAAAGGCCTTAATTTTTAAATATCCCTGAGATACCCTGCAAGAACAACAATGCTGAATACCACCTAAAACTTTCCACTAAGCGTTCTATTTAATATATATATATGTGTGTGTGTGTGTGTGTGTGTGTGTGTGTGTGTGTGTGTGTGTGTGTGTGTGTGTGTATATATGTATAAAGTCACATTTAACAAAAATGTGAGTAAAACGGGCCTCCCACAGGTTACGGCACAGATAATTAGCAGTAATTTACATAATTTTTAAAAGGAAACATGCGGCTGGGGAGGTATGGAAACAATGCACACTAGGGGTGTTGAAATTAATCCCATAATAGATATGGACTATTCTGCATCAATGCTGTGCAGAACATAATTATTTGTATAATAATATTATGTTGCTTGGTGATTTTCTGATCAGAGTACAGCGCCGCTCCAGGAAGGAATTTTGTGCTGCGCAGCACGGCACTCTGTGACCTTCCGCGTGCACCGCTGTCAACTTTCATTTGTTGAACTTTGACCACTGTGCACCGTGACTCATTTTCACTTTACCAATAGAATCAAAGCGTGCTATTGTTCGGTCTGCCCCTTCGGAAAAGTGGGAATGGAGGAAAGGTTGGTCTTATCAGTCCTTGAGTGTCCAGAGATCGACAACACGACATTAGTGTCTTACTGAGAGTTTCGGAAACCATTTGTATTTTTTGCACCGAGCTCCGCAGCAAGCGTAGCATGTTGAGCTCCACTCTCTGTTTTTTTAAGAACAAGCACGTTCAGGGTCCTGCTCAGTTCACCAAATCAAAAAGTGTCCGCATAGATGAATGAGGCCTTAACTCTTGTATTTGAAAACATCATCATGTGAAGTAATATAGAAAATGCATAAATAATCGAGGCATTGATCATTTTAATCGAAACAAATCATGAGATCAGTGAAGGTTCACACCTGTAGCACACACACATGATGTGGTTCACTACATAAAGCTAACAAAGATGCTACAGACCTGTGCTAGTTTTAAATGTATTTGTCAATGTAGAACAATGTTTCTCTGCAGTCTTACAGGAACTATGTGCTTCTTTATATATCAAGTGTCAATCAGATTTCAATGACGTTTATTTTGTATTCCAAAAATTGGAATTTGAAAGAGAAATTCTCTTTTCAAATTCCATGATTTTGCCAGGTTTTTAATGCCCATAAGAACCCTTGACATGAGGCATGTCAATAAGTAGCAATGCTGCTTCTCACCACAAGTAGATTCCAAGATCATCCACGTGAGAGGAAGCCAGGAAATTTCCTGTAGGGGACATTGTGAGGCTCACTGCAGCTGCGTCTAAGAGGAAGCAGTCCACCAAGCTGAAATAAGAGAGAAAAAAAAAAAAAAAAAATGACAGTGAAAAATGAGCAGAGACCACAATATGACCACAGGTCAAACTGGGGCATTCCACAGCAGAGAACTCAGATAAAAATCTCTGGAACTTAGAAGTCCTCCAAAAGCCACCTGGATTCCTCAAAATGTCATCTTGATAAAACATTAAAAAAAAATGCAATCAAATACAATCAATCTACATTTGACGAGAATGAAGCTGCTGCCCGTAAGAAAGCTTGGTCGTTTGCTGAAACAGAGAGTTCAGCAGTAAACTGAAAGCCCACAATGGCCAGACGCAGGTGCTGTCCACAGCTCAAGAGTTTGCGTGTGTCGAATTGCCAGTCTTTACCAGCCAGAGGGGAGATCCCACGTTCGAACAGTGCAGTCCATCGAGGCACTTATCAACCAACGGCCATCAGGGCTGAAGGTCTGCAGGAGAACAATAGAGAAGATAAGGCCCTCAGTGCACTGGGAAGAACCTAAGAATACCTCGTCTGAGAGTTGTGATTCAAAAACCTTATTTAGAGCAAAAGATGGTTCATTTAATCAGCCCTCATGCCATTCATTGCTTTCAACATATTCGAAGACCAATGCCTCAAAGGAATTGGGGAACTCACCATGTCATTGATCTGGCTACGATGGCCCAAGAACTTGCGGACAATCCTCTTTGTCTCAATGTCCACAATGTTGAGGGTGAAATCATCCAAAGCAATAGATAGCATTCCACTACAAACAAAAATTTAAATAAATAAAAACATATGGAAACAACCATTTCAGAGTGCTTGCATAAATTTATTATTCCATGTTCTGGTTGTATATAGTCCATTCAGACTGGCTAGAGGTCTAGATTAGCGTTTCTCAATTGTTTTCCCGTAGGACCCAGGAAGAGTTTTCAATGTTCAGACTCCAACCCAACAACACATCAGTGCTGAGCATCATTCTGAATAAAAGCTCTCACTGAAAGATACTGAAATAATATATAAAAACTACAACCTGAGAGCAGTAACAACAGAACAAAAACCCTGGCATTCCACGGACAAATAAACAACTTTTTGGGAGCCAAAGTTAGGAATGTGTTTCGCTGTTCCCCATTCAAATCTTTCAGCACAATTTCCAACACAAGCATCAGCTGTAAATCAGCTTCCAATCTTGTGTCTTGATGCAAAGAGAAAGATCAATAAAGAGGTGGTTCGATTAATTTGGTCTGGAAGAACTTGACTGGACCACACAAAGCATGACCTCAATCCTGTGCATTCTCCGGTCTCAACACAGCACATTACCTTGTCTATTGGATTTTAAGTAGGGCTGCAACTAATGATTATTTTAATAGTAGATTAATCTGTCGATTATTTTTTATTTTTGATTCATCGTGTAATCGTAATAATGAAAAACAATAAAGTGCCACCTGAGCTGTGGCACAGTTTGTTCTTCACTTGGCTGTGGACATCAGTGAGGATGATTAATAATTGTTTAAGAAAGTCACAGCTATAGCTGGACTGTAAACATGCAAATTAAATGCACAAAAATCCACTTTCAAACTGCCACGCAGTTCCAAAAAATTTGGCGACAGCTGTGAAATACAAATTAAAGGCACCTCATCTCACCTCAAATCACCTCACTTCACTGTAATGTGGTCACGTGGGCTGACTATCACACTGTTTTGTCATGGAAGGAGAAATGGGCGGGTCAGACCAGACGTCAGCTAAAACAGACCACGCGTGAGAGCACAAGCAAAAAAAAAGCCCACGTAACGCATGGTAGTGTTGAGCACAGGCACAGACCGCTGCCTGCTGCCTGCTTCCACTGGTGGAGTTAAATGTGTGTGTTTAGTATAAAACCACACATTAAAATGCAGGGAAATTATGGCCCATATGGCCTTGTATCTTTCCGCTACCTCTACTTGTTTTAGTATTTTTGCTCCGCCCTGTCTATGAGGCACCAAACTCGGTAGGTGTCAGTGCGGAAAGAGACTAGTTTTCAACACAACTAGCTCAACTAGGTTTTTTTTTTTTTTTTTTTTAAATAATCAATTGTCTCTGCATCGCGCAATACAACAAATCGATTATCATATTTGTTGCAAACTCTTAAAGTAATAGATTTTTAATGATTCAATTGAATCGCTGTTGCAGCCCTAATTTTAAGCAACAAAATGTTGCTAAAAATGTTACTGGCGGATCCCATTACCTGTCCCTGTGGTAGAGGATGCTGGCTGGTGAAGCCTCCAGGCCAACTGTGTGAAGCAGCTTAAAGGACTTGAACTTCCAAATCTTCAGTAGCCGGTCACCCCCGGCACTCAGGGTCAGCTGATTCAGTCCATCCAAGGCCACTCCACGCACAGGACCATCATGAGCTACAGGATTCAGGCAGACATGGAGGGTACGAGCAAACGATTTCATTCAGTGTTTAAATTGGCGACTCCTGCTATGCACACCAAGGCTGTGGTGGCCTCACAATGACAAAGCGATCACTTTCACATATGCAATGTTTACTCTGCAGGCTTCTGCTGTTTATTCTAAGCAAGATTTATAAATAAGATTTTCCTTATCTTCAGAAAGGGTTCAAACACATACTACACAAGAAATGACCCACATAGACCACAAAGCCCATACTACTGCTTTATAAGTGATTTTACCCCAGGACTGTGATTGACATTTCACTTATTGTGGTGTATTTCATTTTATTGGTGTTTCTGTTTTTTATCCAACAGATTTAAGTTTAAGTTGTAAAATAACATTTCAAACTTAATTTTCTGAACTTCAGGTGAGAGCACAAACCTTTTTCTTCTCCATAATAACCTCTATGTATTCCAGACTGAATGTTGTACATGTCTATGTGTCCAGATGATAGACCCACAACAACAAAGTTCCCGCATGACGAAACATCCACGGCCTGCAGGAAGAACGCAGGAGGGGAAAAGGTGATAAGCAGAGAACAGGAGGCCAATACTCTGCCCAGCTAGACTGATGCGAGTCCACTGACCGTGGCATAAACATTCAGGGCACGGTTGCGGTCGAAGCGCTTCGGTTCCAATTTGTAAGCTCCCATGGACCCTTTCTGATAGTTCCACGTTGTGGCGATCAGGAAACCACGGTGACACGCCACAATGCCATCCCAGTCACTCTGACGTGCACATTCTGCAACAGACCACAACTATAAAGCTGTAGTAAACAGGGGAAAGAAATAATTGATGCTCGGCTCATGGACCTACCTGAAGCGAAAGTGGTAATAGCAGGCAGTTTCATAGCGTCATACTTCAGGCCTTTCTTTTTAGACTTCTTTTTGTTGATTGAGCCTAGAGAAAATAGTGTTAATAAAGTCATGTTAATATTTAAACAAATAAATTCTTAATCTATTTCAGTGAAAAATGTATGTATTTATACTGCATTGTTATAAAAAAAATATCTAACCATGTCCCAAGCTCTTGTTGAATTTCTCATGAATTGTAGAAAAAGACTGCAACGTGCCATCTTGACCTTGAAAAGAAATAAAAATTAAATCATTTGTTTTATATATGTATTTATTCATTTATTTAATGCTATGGATGAATAGATACCAGCACTGAGGACTTGCTGCCCGTTTTGACCATGATGCAGAATCTTTGTTGGTGGTGCACCATGTCCAAGACGACTGCGCAGCAGACGACCCTCCCCTCCTGCTGTGTCAAAGATCCACACCTGCCCCCCGCCACCCGAAACAGGCACTTATCAGCTGTTCAGGATTAAATGATGTGACAGGTAAATACATATAAATTGGTCACCATAGAGGGACACTTACCCGGATGGCATTGTCGGCACCATTGGTGATGAGAAGCGGTTCGCTGAGAAGGAATGTCAGTCCAGCAATGGCTGTACTGTGGGCATCTCTCATTTGACCAACCAGTTTCTTTTCTTCCAGATCCCACAAGCCAATGTGTCCAACAGGGCTGCCTGCAGCCATTATTGGATGACCATCTACAGTTCAAAGGGGAGGGGGGCTCATATAAAGTACAAACGTGAAAACTGCATCTGTGTCCTGTCTTTTAATCAGTAAATTCTGCCCTGTTCTCACCCGTTCTGAATGCTAAAGCTGTAACTGGTCCCCAGTCTTGCTGGAACTTCATCAGGGTTTCATCAAATTTGATGTTGTGTATGACCACATGGCCAGAAGCTAAGCCAACACCGACAACATCTACAGCAGGAGTCTTAAGACACATAAACAAGACAAGACTCTACTCAGATGTGAACAGACTATTTAGAGAGGACATTTACATTTAAGTATATTTTTTAAAATGTCTGTCAACTATTGCTTAATTATTGTTAAAAAATGTAAACCAAATGTATAATAATTTAACTGAATTTGGCACGTGGTGCTAATCTGTATTGTATATTTCATGAATAAGAACCAGTGCAATCTTTCCATCCTGACCTGCTGCAGCACAGTCACTGCTGATCCCCATCCAGAAAATGTGAACAGGAGTTTGCTGAAGAGGAGGAGGATGAGAGTCAATCGTTTTAGTCATTCCTTCAGTCTTATCTTGAATTTTAAAAAAACATTACTGCTAACAAGACATGTCATTTCAAAGCTGACATAATTTTTGAAGTGAGTGAATGACCTGGCGTCTTTTATTGTGCATATTACAGATAATAGGCAAGGCAAGTTCATACACAGGAGCAAATCACAAACTCCAAGAGACACACCCCTTAATTATTGAATTAAAGTTTCCAATCAGACCAATCAGTAGGTATATAAAACCAGGAATCAGCCATGCAGATTCCATTTACATTTGTGCAACAAAACATGGCTCTCTGAAGCACTCAAGAGACATACATTGAGGATGCTTTCTTTGCAATAAAATGGACTGAGATTTCATCCCTGCTGGATATTCCTTAGTCTAAGGCAAGTGGAATCATTTCCAAGTGAAAATTTAGAAACAGCAGCAACTCAAAGGCAACAGTGGCAGATCACTGCTAAGCTACGGGGTGCATAAATGTCACTATCGTCGTTGCAGATGTGTTCTACTGGCATTAATGCAAGAACAAAAACTGTTTGGCATGAGCTTCATGGAATTGGTTTTCATTGTACTGTGGAACACTGGAAAAATGTTGTGACGAGATAGATAAATCATGCTTCTCAGATGGGAGTGTCGGATGGGTTGGCCTGCCTCACTGCATTATGCAGACTGTGAAGTCTGGTGAAGGATGGGTAAAAGCATGAGGACATTCTTCAAGGTTTGGGCTAAGCCCCTTACAAGACATTGTGGTTAATATCATGCTTCCTACTTTGGGGACATAGTTTGGGGAAGAGCCTTTTCTATTCCAACATTGTGTCTATACATAGATACATAAAGACGTTGTTGGATTAAATTGGTCTGAAAAACAAAGCATGCCCTCAAGCCCAGACATGAGATGCAAATCCCGAAAGAAATGCTCCACAAAGTCCAGGTCATATTGGTGTAATGGTCATTTGTCCACGTAATAAGTGGAAAAAGGCAACAGAGAAAATGCAGGATTGAAATAACTGTTTTTGTAATTAGGTGGCCTTATCCAAATACTGAAAGTTCAGAAATTTGACTTGGAGATAACCTATACAGAAACTTACAAGTCTGTAATGACAGTACCAGGGAGCCACAGCAGTGACCAGAGAAATGGAGGGGTGTGCTCATTTTAAATGAGTTGCAGACCAATCAGAAGAGTATTCTGACTGAATTCTGAGTATTCTGCCGTAAATAAATTAGCTTTCCTCAGTCTTTATTAGGAATGCAACTCTGCAACTCTCGGTCTTTATTAGGAATGCAACTCTGCAAGTCTGACCATATTATTACACCAAGACTTCTGACTTGAGCTACAGAAGTCTTGACTTGAGCTGGATTATGTCTATTAAAATAAAAAATAAAAAAAACATTATAATACAAGAAACATAATGACTTAATTTGCTTACTTGGACTTGATGTTCCACAGCTGAAGCCCACCTTGGCTACTGCCTAAAAGGATTTTGTTCAGGTAGGTGCTTGGGTGCATTATAGCAGATACTTCAAATGACACCTTGTCAAATGATATCCGCAAATATTCCTCTGTGAGGTAAAAATGGAAGTAGAATTCAATTCAACACCTTAAACTGACACAGGGAACCAACGCTCCAAAATAAAACAATCCACTTCATCTGATTCCATGTTATTCACTGCTGTTCATCCTTCCGCTTTATTTTAGCTCAGAGAGATCAAGCTGAAAAGATACAGAGCATCACAAAACAGGCAAACCTTCCGACTCCACGTCCCATACGATGACAGCATTGTCCCGGTCTACAGAGATGAGATGATCCCCGAAAGGCAACAGAAGGTGGACGTCAGCACTGTGGCCGGGATATGTGTGCACCACCTGTGAAGCATTTCAACAGCCCATCAGAACTGTTTTCACACAGCCACACTGAAGCATGTACCTCACTGTACCTCCTTGTTTTTGGCAAAGGCTTCAACAGTTTTGCCATGTGCAGCATAGACCAGCATTCGATCGGCGGCCAGGCAGGTGATATCTTCCACAAGCGCATTGCCTGAAAAGAAACCATCGCATGACGTACAATAATACAACAAATGTGTAATTATTGACCAATATAGGTTATCAGGGCCTTATTGTCTCATGATTTCGTGAACTCCATGGCCCAACATACTTACTGACAGCAACTATTCCCAGCTTCTTGACCTAAAAAAAAAAAAAAAAAAATCACGTGGTAAAGCATTAACTTTACATATAACCAACAGAACTCTTTCTCAACAAGCATTTTATTCATTCGTGGCCTTGATTCAGTCAGGGATTTTCTAAGGGGGGTAGAAGCCTAGTGGGTCGCCTATGAACCTGAGGACCCAGGTCAAAACCCCACTTGCTACCATTGTGTCCCTGAGCAAGACACCTGAACGCTGAGTGTCTCCAGGGGCGGGACTGTCCCTGTAACTACTGACTGTAAGTCGCTCTGGATAAGGGCGTCTGATAGATGCTGTAAATGCTGTATCTCTCTCTCTTTTTCCTTCCACACTCACGTTGTACGTGTGGAAGCTCTTCCCGACCGCGGCCACGAGGTAAAACTCCCGGTGCTTCTTGTGGAAGCGCACCACGTGTGCGAGGTGGTTGGAATAGAGTCCGAGAGCCCTGAATCCAGAAAAGATCGCGCTGCCTTCCTTCCGACGCGCAGACATCTTCCTCTCCGAGTTGGCGCGTTGGTTGACGCCAGAATTCTCCGAACACGCCGGGTTGGCAAATAAAAAAAAAGCCGCTCCTGTTCCAGCAGTGCGTACAGGCGCGCGTGTTACACAGAAAGATGTCCGGCCACGTAACTCCGTAGGAAAGGTTCCGCTTGCACGTTATACATTTCTATAACTAGAACTCTCGTTCAACAAGGAACCAGGTTCTAGAAACAACCACATTCACTCGCGTTGTTGATTCAATTATTAATTGTAGGAAGCAATGCATTCCTTTGGGGCACGTAACAATGTAATAACTTTTCAGTGGTAAGTACACAAAATGCTTACAAACTAGTATGTGTGAAGTCACATAGGCTTCTGGAAATGAATGAAACAGTAGTTTTTTTTTTGTTAGTTTTTTTTGGCGTGTATATAAGTGTACCATGTGTCTTGTGTAACGTTATGCATTTGCACAACAGCACAAAACCATAAACACTGAAAGAAACCTCTGAGTTTAAAACCACAACCAGTGTTTCAAAAGAAGCTTTTTTTTGCAGCCAGTGATCACTAGGCAAGCTCTCACCAGGGCTGACCAGAAAAGAGCAAAGCATTTGTGTATGATAATAATAATGTTATTACTAAGGGACATCCAGGAAACAAAGCTACTTTTATTTGATCTGAAGCCTCCAGATGATTCAGTGTGTGAGTGTGATAACCTCATCATCTGTCACTGGGACATACTGGGTTCCAGCATGCCTCCGAACTTGGACAGCCTGAGGCTCACAGGACATGAAATAAGAAGACTTTGTTTCAAATGTTTATTTAGGCAAAAGGAGAACTTTTGAATGAACATATACACCACACATTTGGACAATTGCACAGAACAATTGTCGGTCATCATTCATTATACACAGATGCACGTTTCTTTCTCTTAAATATTTTGTCGCACAATTTGTAAGCGCTTTATTCTCAAGACATCTTCAAAGCAGCATAAAAGTGTTTGCACCCTTCATTTGCTGCCTTTAGATAAAAGCCCCCTGTTCCGTGCATAATTATTAATTCCATGGCGCATTGTAGTGAGATCGAACGAACCATTTACATTCACAGGCAGCAGGGGGGAATTTATTTTTTGTAATTCTCTATCAAAAAATTGCACCAACAAGAGAGGAAGTCATGTCCCCCATCTTCTTTCATTGGCTGTTTCATGGACATTTGGTATTTGGAACAATTGCGCTGTGAAGTGAACGAAACTTTTGGTTATTAATGAATTAATATTTAACGCACCGCTAGAGAAAAGTTTGAGATCCCCATACCTCCTTGGACCGCCTGAGCTGCTCCTTCACGTCCCGAAACCATCCGGAGCGGATCTGGTCGGCCGGGTGCGCGTACTGTAAAATGCACCTGCCGGAGATGCTCGGGTGGTGCGCGCAGGCGCAGCGTCCCGGCAGGACGCGCTGCAAAGGGGACGAAGGGAGCCTCGGTCAGGCGAGTCCGAGGCGCGGCGGGAGCGGCTGGGGGGGTCACTTACACACAGGCGCGGTCGGATCACGTTGTAGGCGTCCCTCTGCATGCCGTCCAGGCAGCGTCGGTCGTCGTCGGACAGCGCGACGCCATTGCGCGCAGAGACGCACACCGCCAGGGCGAGGCCCAGGTAACCTGCGGAGGGGAATGGAGGGGAGGGGGGCACAGAACCCGGTTCAGTCGCGTCAAAGCGCCAGACAAGCGTTAACCTCCTGCGCTGTGGGTACCTGCCACGCGTGTGCGGGCCATGCCGAATGCGCCTCGCCAGGCGGGGACCCCGCATCTTTATATAGCGATTCTCCGTCCTGGAGGCAGACGAGGGGAGCCGCCACGATCGGACGTGAAAGATAGACGCGCCGACTCCCACATAGGCGATGAGTCAAATCGATGATCTTCGTGCACTTTTCATCATCAGTAAATAATCACGGCCGCGCTGCTGGAGCCCGGAGACAAACTTAAAAAAATTACTTTGGCCTTTACATTTACAGCATTTATCATTTACAGTATTTATCAAACGCCCTTATCCAGAGCGACTTACAATCTGTAGTTACAGGGACAGTCCCCCCCCTGGAGCAACTCAGGGTTAAGTGTCTTACTCAGGGACACAATGGTAGTAAGTGGGATTTGAACCTGGGTCTTCTGGTTCACAGGCGAGTGTGTTACCCACTAGGTTACTACCACCCTTTATGGACCACATGTACACCTTTCGGTGTTAAAAAACGTCCAATTACTAATTACATCGTTAATTAATGAATTGGTCTCTGTGCTTAACTTTTATATAAATTATATATATCTGCTGCGACAGGTGTGGCAGGGCCACACCCACTCATAATTCAGGATAATACTTTAATCCATTATATAGGGCAGTACACTGAAAAAAGTTCTCCTATTATAAATGTATTGTTTTGTTTTATTTTTGATATTCTCATAATGCGATATCTGAAGTCTCTTGGTGCCACTTAGATCCAGTCCCACAATTTGACTTCAGTGGGATGAAAATGATGTCATCAACACCATTCACCAACCACAATATCTGGCAAGACAGGAAGTCATGTCGGCGTTATTAATGTAATTAACCCACTGTTTTTAAAGCATCTCACGTGACGGAACTAAAAAAAAACACATTTTCAGATCCAATCACCGAGCAACTAGAATACTTCTCATGTTTGGAAGCCATGACGGTCAATGGAGTTACTTTTTTAGAGGAGGGGTCTGAAATTCTTTTAAAGCATGAGAAAGGTTAGGTAACCTTTCTCTTTATGACAACATAAGGGGAGACATTCCATATCTGACAGTCTGAGCTGCACTCTGAATGGCGAAGCAGAATTGCCAGAAAACTCTTTTTACATATCGCCATTTCTAGCCACTGCAGGACCATAGGCATGCTAGAGGAACTCGTATTAATGTTCTTAATAATCTTACAAAGTGAAAATTTCATAATACCGGACCTAATACACATAATATTTTAGCATTGCCGTAATGTGAACAAACAAATCTGCTGTCAGTAGCATTACAGTAAAATAAAAATCCAGGACTTAGTCATTTTCTCAGAGTTATACCATGGCCTGAGGAAATTCCAGAGGGTAGAGGGTCTTCCAGAGGGACTTCCAGGCATCTGTCACTGGGGTGATGCACATCGACTTGAAGACACCCACTGACTGCCAACTAACATGCTTCATGCTTCACAGAGTGCACCAAAGCCGGCCTTATGTTGAACATCTAAATGTTTTGGTGCTCCGGCTTTTGCAGCTAAGAACTCTGAATCTTTTCACACTGCTGGTGGGACAAGACAGTGTGGCGGGCCTCCACTTCGGCTGGTGGGGCATGTCCACATTAGGGGTTAGGGATTTATTTGGAAACATCACAAAATTATTATTATTTTTTTTAAAAGACATGCTTGTCCCGTGTCCTCACAAAGCTGCAATATTTAGCCAGATTATGAACTATTGTGAGGATGAGGAGCAAAAAATCCTCCTGGTCACCATGCTGTGGGTTGCAGAGCATGAAGGTAATATCTTCTCCAGAGCCTGAAGTCTGGCCTTTTAACTCACTTCTGATGATGGATATCTGCCAGATGCTCCACATCGCTGACTGAATCTCCAGTAAGCCCAAGCACCAACTGTTCTCACAGTGTCACTGAGGTTAACTGGTTCTGTTCATTCAATTTCATTCTGCATTGTGGTTATTAGATTTAACCTTTGACCTGTATCTCAAATACTTTCTACACTTCTGACCACACCTGGTACTCCAGAGGGAGTAGTTAATGGTTTCAAATGGCCACAGCAACTTCATAACTCATTCACAGGTAAAAGAAGGCCAAAAAGCCATGCTGGAATAAATGCATTTTCACTGAAGGACAATTTTGTCTTTATTTCTGAGCCCCCAAATAGCTGACATAACGTTTCCAACACAGAACAAGTAAAACAAGCCTTACAAAAGAGGAGTGGCTGTTAAATGTATGAACTTGCTCAGCATCTCTCAGAAGTACGATTACAGTGCACATTTGTCTGTTTTTTTTTTTTTTTTTTAAAACATCTGTACAACAGTGGATGCAAACAAGTGGACAATTTGACATGAGCATATGTGCAAAATAATAATAATAATAATTTAAACATGAATTCTTGTTTGATTTCTGTACAAGTATCATTCAAATCTATCTAGAATATATTGGCACAGTTCATCCGCTACAAGTGCTCACAGACATCCAACAACATTCATTCATCACCGATTAAGATTTCTCTCAATGAGAGAAAAAGAAGCTCTGAATGAAATCACCAAAAAAGCACATTTATGATAGGGAGTAAAAGACTTTTCACCTAAACCGTGTCTCAGAAGAAGAAACCAAGACGATCAACTATTAAAATATGTTTTCCTGATGCGTCACAGACAAGGATGTCTAAAGATTTTTTTGTACTGAAGTCAAACAATAGTACCAGTGCTAAAGAGGGTCCACGTGCATCTGGGTTACAAGGATTTCATTCTTTCTTTTTGTTTATTATTATATCTTTTATGAGAACACAAAGAGTCGAACTGAGTGCACCCCCTCATCCCGCCTCATGCGTTCTGCAGCAGTGTGGAGTAGATCAGCTTGGTGATCTGCAGCACAGCGGCGTGAAGTGAGTACTGCACCAGCAACGAGCCAAAGCCTTTGTAGAAGCCCAGTGGGCCCTCCTCACGCCGGATGGTGCTGATACAGTCCCGAACACCCTCGTACTGCGTGTTGATGGGCAGCACCTCAAATCCCAGGTCGGTGTTGTCAATGATGGTGCGTGTGCCCTGAATGTGCAAGCGGTGTAACACCGTCTCCAGGGGGTACAGGAGCACGTCTGCGCACAGGCTGGCCACAAAGCTCGCCATAAGTTCTGGAAAGTACGCGTCCAGCATGCTCTGGATTGCGTCGGAGGAGCCCTCAGACGATGACGATGTCTTGGAGGAGGACAAACGTCGGCGCAATATGGCCAGCACAAACTTCTGCACTGCTGAGCTGATCACGTAATGCAGGATGCCATGCAGGGCAGTGGGGAAGACCAGCACCCAGAGGGGAAGCAGCCTCTTGCTGTGAGGCACACCCATACCCATAACACGGCCAACGCCCTCCTTAACACAGTCCAGGATGCCTGGGTTGTCCCGGATAATTTCACTCTATAAAAAAATATATATACATATACACATACACACACACACAATATATTATTAATACATTAAAGAGTTATACGTATGCTGAGTGTGACAACATATGTCTACACAGTTTGTAACATGCTCTTCAAATGCCCATTCTGTCCTAACATTCCCAGCAAGCATCTTCAGCAGCCATTAATGGGAAGGAGGACGAACTACCGCACGTAAACACTGCTTTGAATAGGGTTGTATACTGACCTGCACCGTCTCAATGAGACTCGCTGAGTAAAACGGCATGGCAACAATGTATGTCAAGCTGAAAAAGAGATCAGACAATCCATGACCACCGAGGGGATCCCAATCTGATCAAATGCACAGAAAGACACTCGACGTTCCCTTTAATTAAGAGGCTTAAATTCTGTGAAATTGGCTGGAACAGTGAAAGCAATGCATAGTTTATTCACCCTTTGAGAAGCAGGTGTCCTGCAACTTGCTTCGGGTTCCACTTGTGAGACAGTTCTCTGAAAAAGACAGAGAAACAGTAATCAGGGTTTCCCCAAAAGTTTTTTTGATTTGGACGCCATTTTAAGGGAGATCAACACCTTTGATTTATTTTGCTTCTCATACAGGCAGCAACATGCTTGCCATTTTGAAAAGGTCAGTTTTAGTCTGTTTTATACAACAAAATCTGGAGGTTTATAGGAAGGCTGTCTGTGATCAATATCTTCATTTACCCCTCAACTGAGTCACTTTTAGCAAGAAAAACAAATTGGGTGAGTGAGCAAAGCATGATGCACTTTGCACTTAGGACACAGAAGGACAAGCCAGGATGTTGACAACAGGCCACAGGGGCAAAGACACATGGTCAACTGACAGCATCTAACAACTTCTATAAACTTAAAAATGCCACAAGTTATTGTAATGTCAGTGATGTTTGCATATCCATAAATGGGTATAATTACATCACCTAATGAATCTGCAGATTCTTATGTTAATGAACATTCTAAAAAGAGCTTTACATATTTGATTGGTTAATTTTGAACATGCACATTAAAATACCAGCTTAAAAGGCCTAAAATAATCCTGTTGTATTTCAGGCCAACTGGATGGGCTTGAAACCAGACATACATTCATATTAATTAAGTAACTTGTCAATTAAACAAATGTGTCCCTCAAACAATGAGAAAATCCTTCTCCAGTGTCATTTGTGGTATGATCCCAGTTGACATTTACACCCTTATCCAGAGCACCTTAAAATCAGTAGTTACAGAGACTGTCCCCCTGGAGTGTCTTGCACTTAACACTGGGGGGTTTGAAACTGTGACTTTGTGGTCTTCTGGTTCATAGGTGAGGTTGTTACTACCAACCCAGTTGATGATACTCTGGTAGTACAATTCAGTAAAGTGACTTGAGTTTTGAGTTTCCCATAGTATTAAACCCAGCAGTTTCCTGGATGTTGACAATGATGTGTGGGAATCCCTGAACCGATGAACATGGCAGAATGTAAAAAGCCATGAATGTCATCAGAAGAAAAAGGTTGCAGGTCAGTAGTATAAATTCTGAGTTACAGAATTGTATACAGACTGCAACTGAAAACTAAACAAGTAAAGGCCTGCAGGCGGTAAACAGTTTGTATAATCTCGAAGTCTATTGAAGATGCTTGAGGCTTGAAACAACAACAACATGTGTACTTAATATCTTACGCTGCGTTTAAATTTAGGCTAATTCCGATTTTCTCATGCATTGTAAAGTGATAAAACTCAGGGCTACCTCTATGATGTTCATTAGCATGGTGTGCAGGGGTTTTGTTATATGCACAAGATACTGAAGTGCAAACTTGACAAATGAGTAAATCTGACATAGGGCTAATTTTAAAAAAGATGCACAGTTTAAAAAAAAAAAAAAAAAAAAAAAAAAAAAAGAACTGAGCATCAAGACCTGAGTATTCATTTCAATGTCGGCTAGAAACTAATTTTTGTATTTTCCCATATTTGAAACATATTATTATTACAATTATTATTATTATATTAAAGGCATCCTCTACATATCTAAAGAGATGATTATTACAGTGATTGGCAGAAAAGTTCACTTTGTGAGATTATTTAATATTAATAAATGTTCCCCTAGCCTGTCTGTGGTCCTGCACTGGCTAGAAATGTCAATATGTATAAAGAGTGCTCTACTATCCATCTACTAGTTCCTGTCTGTGCCAAACATTGTAGTTGGTGAATGGTGTGGATGGCTTCATTTCCACGAATGCCTGCGCATTTCTATAGGCCACTCTCCCCCTCGTCCTGCCTCTCTCCTCCTCCTTAGCATTTAAATCATTGACACAGATACGACGCGTCCTGAGGACATCTCATTGTGGGACTTGCTAAAGGTCATTTCATCTATCACTTCATCTATCACAGAACAACCTCCTGGAGCCTAACCAGTCTGGCTTAAGAACAGCTCATTCTTCAGAGACGGCCCTTCTGGCTGTTACTGAGTAGCTATATGCAGCCAGATAGGCAAAACTGTCATCAGTTCTTATTCTCCTCGACCTCTCTGCAGCATTTGACACCGTTAACCACAAGACTCTCTTGTAAATCCTGAAGAGGCTTGGAATTCAGGGCTCAGCATGGCAGTGGTTTGCTTCCTACCTTGATGAGCGATCTTACCAAGTGACTTGGAAAGGATCCATCTCTACCTCACGTAGACTCTCCACTGGTGTCCCTCAAGGCTCAGTGCTAGATCCTCTCCTTTTCTCCCTCTACACGAGATCACTTGGTGAGGTCATTTCCTCACATGGATTATCCTACCACTGCTATGCCCTACCACTCTGCATGTCTAACCGACATCTCATCTTGTATGGCAGCCCATCACCTCCAACTCAATCCCACCGAAACTGAACTAATATTCATTCCAGCTAATTCTTCACCACATCAGGATCTTGCTATTTGGGCTATAGGGTGGTAGTAGCCTAGTGGGTAACACACTCGCCTATGAACCAGAAGACCCGGGTTCAAATCCCACTTACTACCATTGTGTCCCTGAGCAAGACACTTAATCCTAAATTGCTCAAGGGAGACTGTCCCTGTAACTACTGATTGTAAGTCGCTTTGGATAAGGGCGTCTGATAAATGCTGTAAATGTAAATGTAATGCTATTTACCTGGACAACTCACAGCTCTCTCCTTCTACAACAGCCTTGGAGTAACAATAGACAACCAACTCTCCTTCTCGACTCACATCAGCAACCTTTCCCGCTCATGTAGATTCCTTCTCTACAATATCAGATGAATCCGCCTTTATCTGTCAACCCAAGCCACCCATCTACTGGTTCAATCCTTAGTAATCTCAAAACTGGATTACTGCAACTCCCTTCTAGCTGGTCTACCTCTATGTACCATTCGACCTCTACAACTCATACAAAATGCAGCAGCACGACTGATCTTCAACCTTCCCAAATTCTCCCACACCACCCCTCTGCTACCTTCCCTCCACTGGCTCCCAGTAGCTGCACGCATCAGGTTCAAAATACTGATGCTGGCCTACAAAGCCAAACATGGAGCATCCTAACTCACAGCCCTTATTACACCTCGCACTGCACCTCGTTTACTCCGAGCCTCCAGTACTGCCTCCATCGCTAAAGGTAAAAGGAAGACACTCCTCTGTCTTGGCCCCTCGGTGGTGGAATGAACTTCCCCTCGAGGTCAGAACAGCTCAGTCACTGAGCACCTTCAAACGACAGCTCAAGACCTTCCTCTTTAAAGAATATTTAGATTAACTTGTAACTTTCTTATTGTCGAACTTGTGTACAGAAACTACAACAGAGTGAATAAAATAGATGTATTCATAGTTGGGGTCCTAATGAACTGGAACTGATCACTTCATCGATGGTAACTTGAAAGCATGTTGTAAGTCGCTCTGGATAAGGGCGTCTGCCAAATGCCTTAAATGTAAATGTAAAGGTGGCTGTAATTCAGCACCAAGGCTGTATTTCAGAAAGAGACTTCAAATGTAGTATTATATATAATATTAGTGGACCACTAAGACTTATATAAAAGTAAAAAAAAAATTATTGTAAGGGTACTTTTAACCGAATTTCCACATTTTTTTGGTCCAATGTACGAATTAATGTTAAATGAAAGAGATTCGTAATTTATTCCCCCAAGAGGCATCACCATGCCACTTGTCAATCAGTCCAAAGATACAGCAGAGTCTAAAGGAGATGTTGCATTTGTGATGTCTGCAAATGAGACATTGTGGGACTTCTAAAATATGAAAACATTAAAGTTACACACAATAAAAAGGTATATATTGATAGCTTCTCCTATCCAGGATACAGAAAACTACCAACAAGTATTTTCTCATTTGCATCATTTTGTTTCTGTATGTCCTGAAAACATACTTGAAATTTCATTAGTGAACATTGCCCATGCACTACGTTTATTATAACAAGAAAAAAAATTAGGCCCAGTACGGCCCAGGATTTCCTAAGTTTTGTATATTAAAACAAATGGTGGTGCGTGCATACCTGGGTAAGGGAGTACATTCACTAATGATTCCTTCTGTTCCCAGTGTGACCCCCTGCACCACAAAAGTGCTACCCATGCCCTTCCATAAAGCCTTAGGACCCTGTTCGAGAAAAAAATAAAAAAAAGTTTCATCTGCCAACATGTTTATCAGACAACCTTTATTGAAACAATGAGACAAAACTGAGACTGAATAATCCTCTAGACATAATTAAGTCTTTTTTAATTAAACCCAAGACAATAAAGAGGACGTTGCTTGTAAATATTGGATTGTTTATGTGAAAACATGGTCCTATTGTCCCAGTCCCATCATACTTGAACAGTCTTAACAGTTGGACAGTGGTAATCATGCATATGGAAATATTAGCTAATCTTAAGAATCATCCAAAAATGTTCAAGACCTTTTAATCCTTCACGCTTGTTTACATGCAATCCCAATTGAGCCCTGCGGGGAATGGCCCAAAACAGTTCAAGTGTGTTGATAACTGATATCAGATATATGATGTCTGCATCTTCTGTATTTGGCTGCGACCACAAGTCTAACTGCAAACTCATAGCAAGAAAGATTACCTGAGTTTTAGTGACATTGTACATCACACCGAGTGCCGACAGTGGAGATATATGGTAGTTCCTGGCATGAAAATTAACCTTTACAACACAAAACACATTAAATGAAAATACAAATACATGGTTAGTAAAAACGCACACAGAAATGTCATTACAACACATACTGTGGGTGGAAACAGTAAGTTCTCAGTGCTTATATTATTATTTAAATGTTGATAGGCGATCAAATTTGATTTGATTAATAAATAGTTTATGATGTTTTAATTGTGCTACAGTTCCAGCATTCCTACCTGACACTGACGCCGAAACACAATGCAGGGGTGGGCCAGGACATTTTCTGTAAAAAGACTGACAGATAAAGGAAAAAATAACATGAATCAATTGTTTCTTTCAAGCAAATACTTTTTTTTTTTAAATCCAAACAGAAAAAGTCTGCTTACCTCGCAAGACCAATTCCAAATCCAGCGAATCGGTTTAATTGCTCTATAGAATATAAAAATATAAATTGCTATTAACAGAGTTGTTAAAATCTTTCATCTTTTACTAGTGATCAACGTGAAGAGAGCAGTCAACAAGTTCACATTTTTTTTTGGGGACCAAAAAAAAATGGGGCAGAGGTGGCCAGGGGCAGAAGTGGACCCATAATCAATTATGAGCTGCCATGAAATTTCACTGTGTGCCCCGTGTGCTGTGCTGCTGTGTATCACAAGTGACAATCACTTGTCTTTATTTTATTTTTTTTATTATTTAAAATCCCAAAGTGCCAAGCTGCAGAGGGCACACTTTACGTTGTGTGCACCGTGTGCTGTGGTTCACAATGACATTCACTTCACTGAAGTGACTTAAGTGAATTAAAAACACCACCTAACAAAATATGAACCAAATGCAGCCACATGTATGACTCTGGGGAAAATTATAATGTACTCAAATGACAAAAAAATCAGAAAAAATTATGAGGGGGAAGCCCTGGCCTGTCCTGTCCTGACTAACTACACATCTACTAATTTTTGGATTAAATCTTGCAGTCTGCTGGTTGAAATAAAAGTCTGAGTCAGGTATTCATTGAGAAAACCATGAAGATGTAGAAGATTAGAGAGCAAATGAAATGCGTGGGCCGATCAAAGCACAGCCGCGGTGTTAGACTACGGAATATCCCTGACTTGGTGTCAAAAGCAGTTCTGCATTTCAGTAATTCAGAGTCCCTTACGACATTTTCAGCATAGGACATTACGAGCGATAAAACACCTCATACAGGGTGGTCATCAAAAATAAACTGGCCGTCAATGTGCATCGGGGATTCAAATCACAAAAGGTATAGAACCCTGTCAGCAAGTCAAAAAAACATTTCTAAAAAAAGTGAATCCAAGTAAGTGTCTTTTCTGACATGGCCATTCCCACTTCTTTCCATTCACTCACTAGTTTCATCTGTCTTAACACGGCCCAGCAGACAATGGCAGGTCTTTAATTAATCCTCCTAACCTTCCAGTTAATCCAACCGCGATGATCGGACTGGCAGCGACCTCCTGGAGCGTCAACCAGACACCATCTGAAGTGCCCCATCTTACAGAAGGGACCCCCCAAAATCCGAGCACCTGATCATGTTTTCTGTTCATGTGGCCGGAATTTTAATTTACTTTAATTCACGCAGTCTGTGTAACAAACCGACACAGTCCCGTCCCGTCGCGTCAACCTACCGGATGGGGGTGCAGCGGACTGCGGGTCGTCGCCCGGCCCCGGAGGGGCAGGCGCCGCCTCAAACTGCGGCGTGCGCTCGCCGAAATGCAAATTGCGGCTACCGGGGATGTCGGGGGGCGTCGTCACCCAGTGCTGCAGGTCGGCGCCGGGCGCGCTAGTGAAGGACCTTCCGGAGTAGCCCCCTCCGTACGAGGGGTCCTCCCTTCCCCTGTAACCTAAGCCGTCAAAGCTGTCGGGTCGCCGAGACGTCATGCTGGCTCTATACCCACACGAACACACGCAGGGACACGCTTCTCACAGCTGCGGACGGGGCGAGCGCATTGGGTGGGTGACGGGAGAAAAGTGGCCTGGGTTTCCCGCAGATATGAGCGTGGGAGACGCGCAAGGTGTCAAGCTAACGCTGGCTAGAAAAACAACGCAGGGGACGCGGTGACCTTTGACAACCGGAAGTTCACGTTGCTGTTTCCTGCTCGCTGCGCGGCTGGGAAATGTCGTTCATGTGGGGCCTCGGACAGCGAATTTATTTAAGAATATATATATATACAAGAATACGGACGGTTAAGCATAGAAGTTGACAGTGACTTGTTTTTTTTTTGGTTTTTTTTGGCTGAATATAACACAAGCATGTTACGAATGACAAGTGACTGCAAGGCCTGAAGACTCTTATGAATCATAACTGGTGAACATCAAGAGTGCCAGGCAACCATGACCAAGAAAAATGGTCATGGTTATGCTACACGAAGATTATCATGCATGGGGGGGGTGAAACTTGACCTTGGGCAACACGGGACATTCCATCAAGGCGATGATCCAAAATGTAGGTCTTCAAGAAATGAGGGATGGTACACAAAACATCCTTTGCTTTTGTTTCCTTGTTTGTTTCCTTTTACTATTATTACCCACTGTCAGTGTCACCAACTAGAATTTCATTGCATATCATATCGTTTATGACTGTGTACATGACAAATAAAATTTTAATTTGAAGATCAGATAAGAAATAGCCAGCAGTAGACAATCGCACACAGGCACACATTTATTAAAATTAGTAATATATCCCAATTTATATATTGTGCCTGTAAATTTCAATTGGCATGAGTTTCTTTATTGAAGGTTTTAACCATACTCTTTAAATTGATATATCAATATATATACATTTTTTGGGCAACATGAGAAATGATGACGCAATGATGATGGAATCAGATTAGTAGTCAAAGTCAAAATCAGCTTTATTGTCAATTCTGCCACATGTACAGGACATACAGAGAATTGAAATTGCGTTACTCTCAGACCCATGGTGCATACAAGTAACATTAAATACAACAATAACATTAAATACAAGGGTATAAAAATAAGCATAATATATAACATTTAAAAACACAATATACAAATAAGGGCACATGGTGGAGAGTGCAAACCACATAAACAATGTGAACAATGTAGAACAATGTGAACAATTGTGGCAAACATGGCTTTTCAGATGTTTCTGGATACCAGTTCTTTGGTCCAAGTACAAAAAATTGAGCAATTTATAAAATGTTTTGCTTTTTTTGTTAGTCTGAACAGTTGGTTTTTGTTATAGGGGGTTATGAGACCAACGTGGCAGACTCTGGCAAGGCTATTCTAATATTCCAGTAGGGGGAGACATGTACCCATCTGTTCTTCAAATCCAGAGTCATTATGGACTGAAACGTATGGGTACTGAAAGTTCTGCCCTTTAAGGTTTTGCACTGGTCAAATTCATAATGTGTTCTGTATGTGTGGACATTTGTCTGTTTGTTACCAATACATAAGCTGCTCAAGGGGGCTTTTTCAAAATCACGTTTTTTCAAATAGCTTATAAAAAGAGGATCATATATAAAGATTATAAAGACTACATATATAGTTTAGACATAATATAAATTAAACTGAACGTAATTACCTAAAAAACTATAAAGTTTGCTATACACTGAACAAAAAGGACTTGCTTGAAGAATGAGTTGATGAGACCTCAGTTCATGGTCCTATTATGGTTATAGAAGCATTTTCCCACTGTGATGCTTTGGCTAAGTGTATGATAAAGAATTTACATTACATTAACAATGACTTTGCTACATGAGCCATCAATCTGAATGACACAGGGCCTAAAAGTTATTTTAAATTAGCCATAAATAACAATAAACAGGGACATAATAATTATAATTAACGCTAAACCTAATTTTGAAAGTGGAACTACTGAATTGTATTCCTATTTGAGATGCTAAATGAATGCTGAAGGCTATAATTCCTTTATCCTTTACAACAATGGTGTGAAACTGGCCTGGGTTAAACAGGCCTGTTCCTGGAAATTGCCCTTTATAGCTGATTTCCCTGCCAGTTCACCCATAATCAGCTCAAGACTGGTGCTGTAATTTTGAGCAGTTGTTTTAATAAAGAGAATTGTATCGGGTTTTAGACCACAGGAATTGATGTTTGACAACTCAACAACTAATGGGAACTGTTCGCCAAAAGTGTAAATTGTCTGAAATTTCAACTGTTACCTACCATTTGAAACACATTGTTCAACCCATTTGTGAAGCTCTTGCTCAGTATTCATCCCATGTCCGAATGTAAGCTATTTTGATTGGTGGCCTATCAGCTGCAGAGATTTTACCTATGATCCTTCAAATAGATGCAACTGGCATCACAGCTCTTTTTATTCTAACCAAAAATTAAATATTCTTCTCTGCAATGACTGAACAGTAATTCCAATCAAGTGCCTTACATTTACAGTGCCTTTCTGTGTATCTTCTAGATAATTAGACATTATAATTTAATGCACAAGAATATTGGTGAATAAGGCTTTGATTTATTCACCGTTTGATTTAACCATAACCAGAAGAGACGATTGAAGAAATTATGATTGTGAGCTGTTCTTTGTCAGGCGGTCCTAGTCTTGTTGCTGAGTAACATTTCATTCTTACCATTGCTTAACTAGAATCTACTGACAGGTTGAAAGCACAGAAAGATGGAATTAAAACATTCTGTTGGAGGTCCTCCAGGAACACGATTAGGAACCTCTGTTCTATGTTACAGGCTGGTGTTGGTGTTGTAGATATAATTGCCTGCTGTGTGAACGGAACAGTTCATCTTGTGGCGACTGGCACGTATTCTGTCCCACTTCTGCTTTCCTCTGAATTCGATCTTATTCCAGCTCAGAGAGAAAAACAAAAAGTCCCAGGTGGGAAACACCCAGACCCATGCAGGATGAAATATCATCCAAATGAAACAAGACAAATTGCTCTGGTCTTGAAAAAAGAAGACACACCCATCGAACAAACAATAAAAAAAAAAAACACAGAGGTTGAATCTGATCTGAGTCCCAGCATTTTTTGTGTGTTTTTGTAAGTCAAAGTAAACTTGTTGTCCTTTTAGCTATATACACATCGACTTCATGGCTCCAGTGTACTTAAAGTACATAAAAAACGCACAACAAAACGTGCACACACACCGTGAAATTTGAGCACTGGGCAATGGTGCATATGGTGCATCAGCAGCCCCAAAGGTAAATACACATGCAAGTGCACCACAGTTACAATCCTCATGTTTTGTGTTTCAAGTATCAGCTTTACATTTAGAGCACTTAGCAGATGCTCTTATCCAGAGTATCAGCGATTTCAGGGACAGTCCCCCTGGAGCAACTCGGGCTGAAGCTCAGGGACACGATGGTCGTAAGTGGGACTTTATCCTGAACATGTAGGCCACTAGGCCACTACTATCATATATGCTTATATTTCATATAGCTTTGTAAAGACCATGTATTACAGATATAAAACAATACATGGAAAATATCAAATGATGTGGATAGTGGCACAGTAGCATTGACAGTAAAGAACAGTGAATAAGTCACGCTGGGTTAGCTGGAGTGTGTGTGACTGTTCCCTGGTCAGGGGGTTCCTGCCTCAGGGCTTCCAATAGCGATAGTGAGACTTCAGCTTCCCTGCGAATCTGACCTAGATTTGGAAATGAATGGGCCAACAGGATGTAGTTTTCAAGACTTCTATGCAGTACATGAAAAAGTCTTGATTGAATGTAGTCCTTTTGAACAAATCTAAATTCACACTAATTTGATTTCACTACCTATATTTACATATTTACATTTACAATATTTATCAGACGGCATTATCCAAATCGACTTACAATCAGGAACAGTCCCCCCCCTTGGAGCAACTTAGGGTTAAGTGTCTTGCTCAGGGACACAATAGCAGCAAGTGGGATTGGAACCTGGCTCTTCTGGTTCATAGGCAAGTGATCATGTAACAAATGTCCACCTTTCATGGCTTTCAAAACCTGTATAGTCATGAAGTTGATAAAAACAGATCAGGTAAGGGCACTTACCCTGTTTCAATACATTCAGTGATATTTAACAGTGTAGCAAAAAAAAAGTTTAGGGTGGCAAACTTGTTAAGATGATTAGTACACTACATAAACATTTAGCATGTAATTATGGTTCAGCAAACATCACTGGCCTCAATATGAGACAACAGTATTACCAGCCTAATTTGAAGAGTGAAAGTAGTGAAAGCAAAATAAATTACAGATTGGCTCTGAGAAGTAAGACCGTAGAGACTTATTAGGACTCAAAGTACATTTTAATCGAAGCATAACCACCACAGGCATTTTAATGTGATGTGACCGAGCTTCTGAGCAAGATCTGAAATAATGGCACGTCACTCAGACTCGATGTTTTTTTACTTTAATAAATCCTTCCACCATAAAAAAAAAAACATTCATGATTATTTAAAAATTTTACTACCCATTATATATACATAATTGTAACATTGGTATAAAATATTTCACCAATCAGCTACTCAACCAACCAAAAGGCATCAGAGGACAGACAGGATTCATGGACAAATTCACGTAGGGGAACCCAGCACTGACATTCAGACAGAGAGAAGGGCCAAAGTGTTCACTTATAATAAATAGCTCACACATCACAGTATCAACAGGCCCTGATACTCCTTCTTCAGACCTCTAGCATGTGCTTTATGTTGGACCCTCACTCTGTTCGAAAGGAACAACCTGGTTGCTCTAGTTACCTACAGCAAATAACCTCACTTGAAAGTAGATGGTTGCATAGTTGGTCTGCCAGTGCTTTGTTCAGCAGGAGTACGGTGCATAATGTTCACGACTCAGTCAGCATTTTCTCAGCAAATGGTTGGTCGCCACTAACAGCCTTTCGTAACTGTCTGAGTGAGAATTTTGCTGCGTGTTGAGTGTTGTGGCAACTGATGTAAAAACAGGGCACATCAACATAAAGACGATGAATTGTCAAGCAAATAACCAAAAAAAAGATTGCAACAGGTCAGAACAACAGCCCTGTTATCATTATCATGTTTGACACAAGGTCAAGACTCAGTATTAGTGACATTCACATTTGAATTCACATCAAATTTGACAGAACACACACGTAAAGACACAAAAAGATTCGGTAAGACACACAAAAATAAGGCACATACGCTTGTAATGAACTTTGGAACATGATTTCTTTGTGCTGTATCCTGATATAAGTGACATTTTCACCATATCTACGATGAGAGATTTTGTTGCATGTCTAACTTAGCATTTTACACCTGCAAATATTTTTAACCCACTATTTTTCTTCGCTCCAGGCAAAATTTGAATTTTCCCCACAACTCGATTAGCTAATTGCTTCAAATTATCATAAATTCCAGCTATGCGGCGTCTGCATCAAGGGTAACCCTGGAAAGAACAGGGTTTTGCATGTCTGACCATTTCAGCCACAGAGAAGGAGTTATCTCAGCATGGACTGGGAATATGAAATCAGGCTATTCTCCCAAAGAAAGCAGCCAGTCAGGTTATAAAAAAAAAAAAAAAAAAAAAAAAAAATCACAATCACATTTTGGAAAGAAAGACACATTTCACTAACACAAAATATCCAGACACAGTCTTTCCTTCTTGGCACAGTGAGAAATATACTACGATCAAGATTTTCCTAAAAGAAAATGATATTAGATTGCGCTGAAACCTGAGAGGGATGGACTGGGGTTTGCAGAAGGGTCTCCATATTGCACTTTGCAGCACTGATGTTCGGACTGATCAAACAGAATATACAGGGGTGTTTCTTATCTCACAAAGCTGCTTGTGTGTCCAGTGTGTGCTGCAGTTCTGACCCATTCAACTCAGAAAGGACCACAGCCACCTTTCCTACAGATTACTCTCCCAACCATACACACCACCATGACAGTCCTCGCAGCAGCTGGGTGAGATCCGTCGTTGGCATTGTGGATGGTTGGAACAGGAGTCTGCAGGGCACTATGGCCAGTGAAGAATGTCTGTAGTAGTACGGAAGCTCTCACGTTGGAGCACCAGGTTCCATGCGGCGAGAGCAGGATGGTGGCGGGCCTCAGCTGAGCTCCAGTCGGTACGTGCTGACCTCCATGGGCTTCAGGCTGACGTCCCGTGGGCTTTGCCCAGCCGCAGAGCCATGCATCAGGGTCAGACTTACTTGTGTGAGGCTCTTCACCATCAGCTCACTGAATAGCTTATCCAGGAAAATCTAACAATATAGATTGGGGGTTAGTCATGACAAAATTGTATTCCTGTTAAATTAATCCACCAAAAGTATTGTTTAATAATATGTAGAAACATTTCCCATGAATCTACATACATTAATTAAACCAGGCAATGGCCGACAAACTAAATACGCACCTGAAAAACATTTGGATTTGGATTTATCCTCACACAGGGATGCCGATTACAATTACATCTTTAGGGGTAGGCTAAGGAGGTCTTACCTTGCCACGTGTGGTTGTACACAGTAGCCCAGTGTTTCTGTTGGAGAAGCGACAATCAAAGCCTTTTCTGTGCAGAATCAAAGCAGCCTCTGCAGAAGGTCCTCCCCCTTCATCCTGCACAAGCAACATAGAAAGCGAGATAGTGAGGGAGAGGGAGACAGAGACAAGGAAAGAGAGTGGAGACACCGCTGAGAACTGAAGCACGCCACTGTTCCCCCGAACTACAGCCACAACACTGGCCCTATTATGCACCTTGTTCTCAAATCAGCTGCTCTCACATGGGACTTCCTGTTCTTCTTCCAGCACACTCAGCACTGAAGGACCTCCAGCAACAAAGCTGGAGTCTGGACCACCGGCAGCACCTGAGCTCTTCTTTTCAAACCCACATCAACCCATGGTGACACAGGTGTCACAAACACTTTAAATATTCATCAGCTTTATATTACACACCAAGCTAAGGTTAACTCATTAAGGCACTTCCTGGTACAGCCATGTGATAGCGTGTGAATCAGTGTTCCCATGACATCACTTTAAAAATGGCCATGTGCCTGGAGAACACAAGGGACAGAGCAAACACATTTGAAAACTTCTTTGTTACCAAATGTATGATTCCACCCCTTAAACAACAGCAGAACCTTTTACAAATTAACAAAACAGTCCATGAGAATTGGAATTGGGATAACTGTACAGTAGACTGCTGTTAAACCCACAAATGATCACACACAGAAAGCAGAAATATTCAAATGAGCAACACTTCCATATGTTTCCATATGTAAATAAATAAATATCATAAAAATTCATCAAAGAGTACACTGTTTTCACAGTTCTGTAATTGGCAGTGTTAATCAAAACTTTATACTGTGTATGGCAGTGAAAATTAAATAAATAATCCTACAAATCCTTGAATTGCTTTGAACTCTGTTTTTAATTTAATCTGCACTGGAGAAATCCAGCCTAGGGGTTTATTTTAATCAGACAAAGGATTCAGTCCCACCCCAATCTGGGAGCTTCATCATACAACTATGGCCCAGAGCCACGAGCACTTATCATTCTTCACTGGTGGATAAATGCAAAACACAGTATAATCTGTGCAAACGTTCATTAACAAAGCAAACTGTACACACAATGCTTACACTGATTATACTGCATAAAACGCTACATGCACGTGGGAAAAGACACCCTAAAAGACAAACACAATTATTTCACATTGTGCAAAACCGCTTTGAAAACTGGCCATTGCTTTTCAGTTAATTTAATTTAGGAGCTGAGAGGTTTATCTAAAACCAAAATCAGCGCCAAATTTGTTCAGATGATGAACACACAGGTAGATGCACATGTAGGGGGGGTCTTTTTAATTAATATTGGAACAAATTGGTGTGCAGATTCCCCCATCCCCTCCAGACGGACTTTGTTGACATGAAGATACTGCACATTAATCCATAGCTAACAATCTCAGCCAACATGCCATGGGTTAAGTCATTGTTTGGCACAGAGGAGTGAGCTTTTGAACAAGAAATTTGTTCAAAACACAGGGACGTTCAGGTCTGCAGTACTATACTAATTAATCCTTAATAAATCATATGGTGGGGCATAGAATGTCTTCATATAGATTAGGCATACCAGATACCACACAAATTACTCATGTTATATCATGTACACAAATGTGGACACAGAGAATCATTGATGGATTAAGTCTGTTTGTCTTACCTTGGACTGGATGGTGCGTAGATTGACCAGGTCGATGTCACAGGGCAGGGAGGAATGCAGGGGGCTGTAAGGTGACAGGGGGATGGCTGAGAAGTCCACGCTAGTTGCCATGGGAATAAATGGGTGGTTGAGGTATGTGAATGTTGTGTGACTGAGCAGAGATGGGAAACTGTTGGGATCGTTTTCATCAGCCTAGACACACAAACAGCACAGCACAAAACAGACCGTTCATTTGGTTTGAGATGGCCACCAAATAAAAATTTCACATGCAAGAAGAAGAATCGAAATGCAGACTCGTGGGTATTAAGCAAACAAACACACTATACATGTGTACATTTTCAGGTTTTTGGCAATCTGCTGCAATCCCAGCCTCATACAGCAGTGGTCAGATTGGGCAGGACAGCAATTGGCCAGGTATTATACAAGCTATTATCTATTATAGAAGCCTACAGGGTGGGTGTCGGTGAGGGTGTCTCCAGTTTACCTTCCCAGCTGGCGTCCTCTTTTCTAGCAGTAAGCGGAAGCAGTTGGCAGTGATCTTATTGTCCAGGACTCCCTGGCCCAAACCACGGTTATCATCTTGATTGAGACGTCGGTCCATTATGACCTCCAGTTGACCTGCAGGGGAGCATGTTGACAGGGTGCTCTTATCAGAGTCAATACCACAGCAGCAGAAAACTAAATTATAAATCAAATCGGTCCTCCAATGTGTTCAGAAAGTGTAACAAGCTCTCCGAACAAGTGGAAGGGAATAGCAAACGAGTGTGGCCACCACCATCAGAATATGCAGACCCGCTTCAAGCGTCCACGCTTACCGCTCTTCAGGCTGGCAGCTCCCAGAGCCTGGCCAGTCAGCAGGGTGAGTCTGGAGCCTGAGTCCTGTAGATATACCATGCTGCTCATAGGGTAGAAATTAGCCTGCAAAGGAAGTTTCCTCATTGTCTTCCTTGGCTGGATCTGCAGAGAGAGAGCGAGAGAGAGGGGGAGAGAGAGGGAGAGAGAGAGAGAGAGAGAGAGAGAGAGAGAGAAATATATAATAAGATTAAGAGCTTAGAGTATAGAGTAATAAACATTTATCTAGATACATTGTGGACAAACACGTGGACTGAATTTCTTTTTCATGTACAATAACATTGTTCTCAATGTTGGACTCGTTGGGGGTTTCAGGCCCAGCATTTCATAAAGCGGACTGTAGTCAAATAAATCCAAACTATTATAATATATTTTTACTTGAACAATCACATTTAGAACTTTATGCAGCATAGCATCAGTGTAATTTAAATTGATCAAAACATGCCAGAACAAATACTACTGATGAAGCATCCAACTTTATTTTCCCCAGTTTACTGTAATAGAAATAAAATTCCATTATCCATCCTTTGCTTTGAATTGATCCGAAAGGTCTGCTCAATTGATCCTTTTTGCCTGCAACGTGACTGCTGAAAGGCAAAGAAATTTAAAACAGCAGTAAACCCTTTTCTCTGTGGTTTCCCAATCCTGCTCCAGGGGAACCACTGCCCTGCATCTGGTGAATTGGATCTGGTTAATTGTGAAATGTTGTGGAATATAGACTGTATAGGTGAATAGAGACAGGGTTGGCATTGTTAGTATAACAGAACTTTTGATTAGATGCAACAAGATTTTACTGGGTCATATCACACACCAAGCTATGACTTCTGTTTAGTAGAAAAGTCTGAAATGTATAGCACATGACACCAAAGTGTCTGATTCATAACAGGTCAAAGTGCCATTCATAACAGGTCATTCTGGGAATAACAGGAGTATTTTTTAATGGTTTTATGTTTGTGTAACAGTGAGCTAAATATCAATCCATCCATGGACACCCTCTAATCAAAGTCAAGGTTGCAAATAAGCTTAAGACTATCCAAGCAGTCATAGAGCAAAAATCTCCGGTCAATCATGTTGCACTGGGGCCAATTGAACAACGTGACAGTGAAAATAAACTGAAATACCAAATCAACCAATTCCTACTTAAGGAAAACTGAACCCTCATAACAATAAAAAAGGCCCGAAGTGATTTATAATGACGAGCAACGAGCGTCGCTGTCTTTTTATCCACTCTGCGCCATGAGGAAATTAATTTGCTCCTGTAGCAAATCAAAGTGGAAGGAGATATTAAATATAATGAGACCAAATAAGTCTGCGAGTGGAGGGGGGGAGTTTGGGGTGGGGGGGTGGGGGTGCACAGCTATATATTAATAACTACCTGGAAGCCATTGTGGTCTGTAAAGAATCGATCCTTGCTGTTCAGGTCTGATGTTATCCTCATTGCAATTTCATGGTTGAATTCTCCCCTTATATCCACGGAGTTCGAGATCTCGACAGACTGACCCTCCACACCTGGGGCGACAGAGAGAGGAAGACATGAAGAGGAATCAGAACACAGCGGTTATTTTGGTCTCCCACACACATTTGACATTCATTTGGTAAGGAGACCATAATTACTGCATTAGAGCCTGGTCAATGATGCTTTCAGTCATGATGTGATTACAGTAATATCTGGAGTAATACTTATGATTGGGTTGGTTAGGATAGAATCCAAATGTAATGTAGGTAAATTGATTTTTTGATCATTAATTCCAAGCTGACTGAACAGAAGACTTTAAATGAAAATGTGTGACATGTGCATGAAACTGATAAATGTAACATAACACTGTACCATTATTGAGTTTGGAGTTTTGCATTATTATTCAATGTTTAATCAGTTTCCTTGTGATTATAGAAATAATGAGTCTGAAAGAAAATGTGTATCATCTGGACATATTATTTTGTAATGTATATAAGATCAGCATGAGGGAAAAAACACATTTAGTCTTTAACAGGAAAATCAGAAAGTCTGAAAGCTTTATTCCCAACAGGAGGAAATTTCCATGCAGGAAAATTAGTTTTCAGTCTAGCGAAGCAGGAAGAGCCTTTTGCAGTTTCTTAATCTAGTCTAAAATACATTGCACACCTAGTTTAATTAGTCTTCTGGGGGCACTGTGTGTTTGCCCCACATCTTCAGTAAAACAAACTAATAAATAACTAAATAAATAAATAAAAATAACAGGTTTTAACATGCAGGCTTTTCAAAGCTTCCCGACACCTTTCATGTGGAAAATAAAAAATCCAAGGTTATACATTTCCGCTTGTTAGAGAGAAAGAGAAGACCAGTTAAAGGGGATGCTAAATTAAGCATTCCCCAGTTCATGAAAGTGGGAGTGGACCGACTCAAAGCCTGACATGAAACACCAGTCACACTTTCATGCTCAGAGTTGGAGAAAGAGAAGTCAAATGGGGTAAAAATCCCTGCCCTTAAAAGATTGGCCTGGGGATAAGACAAGATCTACATATAAGCCACCACTTTACCTTCACCAACAAAAAGCCTTCCTCATGTTGTGAAACAAGAAACGTTCTAAAGGCCTAAGCCCCAGTGAAGCATGGTAGGGTTCATGCGAAGGCATTCTCTACCACTCGAGGAGCGGCTGGGGAGGGGTTCACCATAACAAACCCAGATCAAAATCCCACAGGGGGTTGTTAAGAAACTAGACAAGGTAGACTGTCTCAGTCTCCATCTTTCTAAACCTGCTGCCAGTCTAGTCATCTTTGCTGTGTGCACCTTCATCACTCATCGTTAACTAAAAAGTGTGCATGATGTAGGATGTAGGCATGGGTTTATGAACAGCAAGTTGTTTGGCACCAAATGTTCTTCTGCCTTCTAATAAAAACACACACCTCGATGGGTGACATTTCAGCAGTCACTTTTTTGGTGGGATGAATTTATACTTTGACAGAATCAATTATTTAGCATATATTAATATTTTAAAGTAAACAAATGCTAAATATAAAATGCATTCTATGAAAAGAAGAAAAAGAGGAGCAGTTTACGCTCTTCATAACATGATCAGAACTACTAGATTTCTAACCTGGAAGAATTTATGTTTGAAATAAGAGCTCACATTCACTTCCAGTTTAAGAAAAGGGCAAGTCTGAATCAGTCTGAATTATGAGTAAATATAAATAGCAAAGAAAAGTGCTCTCAAGGGTTTAGTGTTTAGCACCCAGGAAATATTTTAGAAGAGTGTTCCACCATGACTGAACAACTAGATACACGCAATGTAGAATTCACATCTTTGAACGCATCAGATGTCAAATAGACTCTGGAATTAGTTCTTTGTAACAATAAATCCCACCCAGAACTCAAACATAACAAATGATTGTTGCTTATAATTTGTAAAATGCAAATTTGTTAAACCGGTTCTAATAGTTCATGCTATTTGTCAGGTTCCCAACCATCTCCTAATACATGCATTCTCTCTCTCTCACACACACACACACAAACACAAACACACTACCTTGGACGTTGTAGAGCCGAAGTGTGTGTGTGATGTGCGTGAAGGTGGTGGTGACTTCTGAAAACACTGGGCCCTTAGTTACACGTACTACTGGTGCCTGGGAGGGAGTGTAGGGCTGCGGAGGGAAGAGAATATAAAATAAAACATATTGTAAAATAATAATTTTTGAATTGAAGGCACTTAGCATACGCCTTTATCCAGAGTGACTTACAATCAGTAGTTTCAGGGGCAATCACCCTGGAGACACTTATACCCCTTTTCCACTGCCCTGGTTCCAAATTTTGGTACGCTTTCCCCACAGATAAAGGTTTGGTGCCAGTGCCAGTGTCCACTGCCCTGGTTCCAAATTTTGGTACGTTTTCCCCACAGATAAAGGTTTGGTGCCAGTTCCCAAAAGCTTTGCTGGTCTAGTAGCGGGAACCCGGGATGTCACGCGCGATGTTCAGAGTGATCGGCAGCTTTAGAAGAGAAAATGGCGGAAAGCCAAAGTCTGGTAACACTGAGAGCTGAAGAAATTAAAGCTCTGCAAGCTATATGGATGTCCACAGAAAGTAAAAAAAAATTATCACTACAAGAACTTAATGTTGCTTAACACAAACAATCAAATTGTCAGTAAGCTAAAAAAAATGGAAGAAAGCCAGCAGGGACAAAAAGAAGGTGCTGTGAAAAAATGGCAGCAGTGGAGGTCCAAAAGATTTCTATTATGATATAATGGATTCGGTGCTTTCGGTTTAGTGGGCGTGACCTGTGACGTATTATAATGCGGCTCACACTGAGCTCCTGTCTAAAGTAAATATGCACCGGTTCTTGGTTGGTACCTGGCACCAGAACCAGTGTGGTGGAAAAGAGTTTTTAGGGCCAATTGTCTTGCTCAGGGACACAATGGCAGTAAGTGATGTTTGAACCTTCCGGGTCATAGGTGAATATTTTAATGAAGCGCAGGACTTTACCCTGGCCTCGCCATCAGGCAGGAAGAGGTATGCCCCACTCTTGTCTTTATTGCTGGTTGTGCCATACCAGGCAAACTCCACTTTGATTTGTTGCTCCAGCCCATCCTCTTTCAGCTTCAGTCTCTGGGAGATGACATGAAGGTAACATTATTACAACAATATGTGAGGGAATACAGGCAACAGCCACATCTCATTGCTGAGAGCTGCTGAGCTGAAGTGAAGTCTCTATGTTATTTTCTCCTCTGCTGGAGGTAAAATGAGGTTAATTTTTAAGCTAATTTGCATTTCTTTAACTTGTAGAACACAGCTCACAGGCAGAGAGGTCCTCGGAAACTGGCGTGAAGTTAGAGTGGGGGGGTGTGTGTGTGTGTGTTAAATGAAACACATTTAAGCAAATGTACAAATGTATGCAATATGCAAGAGTGTTTGCCTGACCTCCAGAAGTCCTGTGTAGGGCGAACTCCATAGCTGAATGTGTGCATTCTCGATGCTGAAGGGAGTGGTGGGGTCCTGGTGGGTGCTCACTCTGAACTGATGTGCCCCATTGACAGACAGGTGCTTACCCTGCTGCTGGAAGACATACTGGGCTGCTGCTGCATGAAGTTCCTGGCTCTCACTAAGCTGGTACACAGCAAGAGCAAGAGCAGGTACCTGGGCTACAAAAGACAGCTACACACACATACAGACACACATTAACAACATGCTTGTGCATGCATTTAACATCTGGGTGTGTGAGTGAGAGAATGCTATACAGTGTTCTTACCTGGAAAGCCTCAGTTGAAGCTCTGTTTGTTTCCTCCCACACTGCGCTGACCTGTGCAGTAACTGGGTGACCATGGGAATTCAGCACCTGGACCTTGTGTCTGTTCACATACACGGTCACCACTGAGGTCCTAGCCTGCTCAACTGGGTTGAAGATGACCAGTGATCTAAGGGCGGGGGAGGATGGTGCCAGTATGGCCAGAAAATAAACATAATGTGCAAAATGTATCGGCATTGGCATTCTCTTCATGTTCATTTAATTACTTTGTAGTTAAAGGTATTCTGCTCTGATGTAGTGTTGTTATTGCATAGTCCTTTCAACTAAATGGTCAGATATATTTAAGAGTAAAATTTTAATTTTCTTCAGCATGCGGGGTTCACTCAGCTCCACTCTAAAAAGTTTGCAGTGACAGCAAGAATCACTCTTGTAATGACCTAGTCATGGAAAAAACTTTTATTTTCTTACAAAAAGGTCAACTGTGACCCTGTGTTCACAGTCCTGCCTAAAGTACAACAGGAAGGGCCCGGAAAAATTAGCTACAGCGCACATGGTTTCCTGAAAAACAGGACATTCTGAGGAAAACTAATTCCCCAGGAAACTCACTGCCAGTTTGAACCAATGGTGAAAAAAGTACCTACTCAGCCATCCAAGATTAAAAAGCTCTAATCCTTCAATATTCCCAATACTAAAGAGACCCACCTGTTTTTACAAAATAAAATGCAATCAGATTATTGTTACTGATTTCCAGGTAATTACAGATGGAGGCTCAACATGAGAGCTGCCGCTTCCAAATTTGCATCCAAAGCTGCCAAATAAACTGGGCATTATTTCTGTGGACAGCTCATGCTGCAGGTACTTATCGCTCACTGGTGGGGGGACTTTTTTTTTTTTAATTATTTCTCTTTTAAATCACAGGAAGAAAATAAAAATATATTTAACAGATAAAAAATGCCAACACCCACTCCACAAATCACTGCTGTGTTTCATAACACTACACTAATAAAAAAATGAAATAAAATTCCATTTGTTTCCAGCAAAAAAAAAACAACATTAATTCTTTACATCTGAAGCCACTGATATTTGAATAAAGGAAGTAAAGAGACAAATGAAACAGATGAAACTTACATTGGGTTGGCACTGAGCTTAAGCACCGTCTTGCGTGGCAAGGCATCTTGGGCCGGCTGGATGTCATCCTGATGAATGTGAACAGACCAGTTGAAATGTGTCCCGGATGGTTAATAAAATGTGATGAAAATACCAAAATGGACTCCCAAATCCCCCACAGCACTGGAATTTTACAGAGTAATTACTGCCTCGCTTGAAAAGTTTAATATGTTCACGGAATATTTATGCAATCATATTAGCAAAAGCCTGATGAGAGTTTAAGCTCTCAGGTTCTCACGTCTGCAGATCTTGACAGGAGAGGCTCACCATTTGCAGGAAGAGATTGGAGGGGTCGTGACTGAAAGTTTGTTTGTCCTTCAGTATCAGCCAGTGGACAGAGCTGACCATCACTCTCTTTACGCTTAAAATGGATTTGAACAACCTAGGGCAAAATAATATTTTGGAGAGCCTTTAATCTTAGGGGAAATAGAAAAATATGACAGAATTAATATGCTGTAGACACTGGTATGATAAAATATTCTATTTCCAAGGAGACCATGTCATGGTTTTGATTAGTGACTTAAATTATGATTCGAATAGTCAATGTATGAACCAGTTCCATTTCACTCTGGCCTGCATTCATGCCATCCCAGCTCTGGTACCTGGTGCCATAGTCCACAACCACCCAGTCTTTCCCCGTGCCTGCAATGGCATCGTGGTGCTGGAAGAGGCCCAGGTTGCGTCTGGCTGCTGTCAGCAGCTTGTAGCTCTCCACAGCGGGGAAGTTGTTGGATTTGCCAAACCTCCGCATCTCTGCCAAGGCGAGAGAGTACAGAATCTCAGCAGCCCTGAGGTGGAAAAGGTGGGGAGGAGGGAAGAAGAAAAGAAAGTGTGAGACAAGTCACAATACAATCTTATCTTCAAGAAGACGGAACAGCTTCGTTCAAGCATAAAAACAAAATGACTTCTACAGACATTAAAATAACTGGGAAGGGAGAACTGGATGTGGATGTAGTGTGGAACATTCAGACATCAATGACTTCCCCCCACCCCAGGTTTAACGCTCTCATTTCTTGAAACTCTTGCTACTATGGTTACAGAGACTCATTTGGTACCCATGACGCCTTCATTCAAAACTATTAAAAACGTAGACTCACTGTGCATAGTTCAGTTTTAACAAGTATTAAATTAAATTGAGTTTTTAACTCTATAATTATATACTAAAATATTGCAATATTACCAATATTACCATAGTAACAATTCCAGACCTATTTTTTCTCCAACCACACAGTAATGAGTCATAAAAAAAAACAAAAAAACATACTAGAGCAAGTCACGGTTTATAGGTTAACCACATTAAGCATCTTCTAGTCATTCTGCAGAACTGCAGAAACGTCCACTGAACGTGGCAGTCCATTTCAAGTTCGTGCTGAACTTATCAACTTCATCTGCAATTTCCAAACTTTACTTTCAATGGTTCCACTGCCAAACAGCATAAATAATAAAAACTAAAAAGACAGCGGCCTGGCTGAGAAACAGTGATAACTTTATTACTGTCCTTGATGGTCATTTTATAACATGTCTTTTTAAAATCCTTTTAATGGATGACCAATGGGCTGGAGGGGGCATAAAGCTGACCAAGTTACTTCTGCCACCAGCAAAACAATTAGAGAAATGAATCACGATGGCTTTACAAGGAACACACACACACACACACAAAGAGAACTTGCAATGAAAGGGAGTGACCTTGTGTTGAGAACATCACTATCTGTCTGATTGAGGAAGGGCGGGGAGGGGAACTCTGGGCCTCCTGACAGCGGGAATCTCTACCTGCAGCTTAAAAGCGTCCATCACAGCACCAGAATTTATTTAATAGCTTTGCGGTGATCAACTGTTTTCCTGCACAAGCCCATCCGGCCCATCAAAATTAAAAATCGCTTGCCAGCATTCCCCCTGGCACAGGCTGTACATCGGGCCACCAGGGTCTCTGCACAATGAGCTGCAGGTAATGGAGGAGAGGAGAGGGGAGATGCGCGGACAATGCTGTCTTTCAGCACGGCCGATTTGCACTCCTCTCACGTTGCCTCTGCTGTGCGAATGTGTGTGCTGTGTGTATGGTGTCTGAGACCGAGCAAGACAGTCAGTGTGTGTAAATTTGCACTGCCTATGCCCGTCTGGCTATACTTTTTGTTCACTCTGTGCAGAGCCTGCAAGAGATGGCCTCATTACTGCAACAGCAGGGACAGTATCTCTAACACACACACACTCTCTATTGCACTCCTAACACACTAGTTGTGAAAAACTCTGGACACAAGCTGATTGGCCCCTTATTCCCTAAAACACATCCAAACAAAATCGATATGCATGAACAGAGTTCACCCCATATTCTAACACAAGGTCCTAGCCCTAATCTGAGTGCAGTGATGGAAACGGCTGACTGCAGTGATGGAAACCAATGGGGTTTAATGAAAGTGGCGCAGTCGACTGACCCCTGACCCAAAAAAAAAAAAAAAAAGTCCCACTCTAGATCCTCATATGGATTCATTCAGAAATGGGGCCAAACCACTTGGCCCCTGCCGCAGCACTGCTGTACCCATGATGCTTCACCATGGGACTAATTAACTGGACAGGAGTGGTAAATAAAGCAAAATGTCAACAGAGGCTGGGGAAAAAAGCTGATTAAGTGGCTCGATGGTGTTGAGCAAGGAGGCAGGCGCATGCCACGCTCACTCTGGAGTCTACTCTGAGGGAGCCGCCATGCTCGGTGCATGATCCTGCTCACTGGGTGACTGAGACCCGCCTTGACCACCATTCATCAGAGCGCTGCTTCACGAGTCTGCGCTGCGGAGCAGCATTTAAAGGCACGACATCTGCCACAAACAAAGGACAAGAGTTAATCTAAAGGTCAGTTCAGTCTGTATCAAAGCACAGACTGCTGTTTATTGGAATGAATGCAATGAAATGAAGCATTTTACAGAATGTCATTAAACACCTGCATAGTCAACCAAGGTCGGCCTGAAGGATCACGGCGCTGATTCTGAATGCAAACTAAAATATAGAAAATATGTTTTTGAACCCACCTAACTCAAAGCATGCAAAGCAAATTTCAGTCTCTTTTGAGCCAATGAAACACACATCAGTTTTCAAGGCCCTGTTTTTTAAATCTCCCCTGACGTTTGGGCAAGGTAGAGTGATTTAAAAATTAAACTTCAGAAACAAACAGAATGTTTCGTCCTATAGATCTGAGAAAGTCATAACTACCTGGCCCTATTAAAAACTGGCATTATCATGCATGTGGACAGATGTGTAAAACTGTGACCACTCAGACCACATCTGAAGGTGGTTCCTGAGCCACATTTAACGACCGCCTATAAAACTGACACACACACACACACACACACACACGCACACACACACACGTACAAGGAGTTAAAACAACACATTTGGTTGTAGCCAATTGAAGCAATATGTGTGTTTAGTTGAAGGTAAACAACGTACAATGTACAGAAATGAAGTCCATATCTACCTGAGGTGTGACTCCAGCACACGGTCGACACGCTTGTAGAATGGCCGGGAGGTGAAGTAGCCACTCCAGTAGTGATCGTCACGATCGGCATAAGTGAAAAAGTCCCCATTGACCACAGGAAGGGCCAAAGAGCCACTAGTGCTGCTGGCAATTGAACTCCGTAGGGCTTCAAAATAATCGGAGATGGTGCCAAACTGGGCCTATGCACGAAGAAAACAAGCAGTGATGATCAATACAAACCAAAACAAAATCAGAGTGTTGTGACTTGCAGACATATTTTATGTGTATTCTCATCTAGCAGCAGCTGTGTTCATTCTTAGTCAACTGGATCAAATTAATCATCAGATATTAAGCATCATCAGAAACTTTTTATGGGACATCAGCTGCCTGGGAGCTTTAAAAATCTCTGCTTTAGGGAAGAGTGTCAAAAATCCATTGGGGAGGAAAAACAATCATTGCATGTATGCTGAAGCTTGCCACAAGGAACACAAGAGAATGTAAGACTAAGTAGAAGGCAGCACTACGCTCTGCAGAGCCTCAAACTGCAGCTTTCTGTAGCCGCTGTCTGCGGCAATGCTTCATCCTGGGGACATCATCCATACATCCAACGTTGTGGGGATGCCGCGGTGCTTCGGGGGTGCATAAAAGTAGAATGAAAACGAATGAAGCAAGATGTAGAGAAATTACAGAGCAAAAATCTGCTGCAGTCTGCAGGAGCTGTAATTGCTGCCAGAACTGCATGGCAGGGAGAAAACAGGGGGGGAAAATGGGGAGAAATCCAAATTCAATCCATTCTGATTATGTGGTGTAACAAAATAAAACGAGTGGGAAATCAATGGCGGGCAAATGTTTCTACAGTCACTGTATTTATTATAGCAATCAAAGTGAAATGTGATTTCCTTTCTCATACTCCCTGTAAATATGCACCTCAGGTTTATATATTTTAAGACCAGATGTTAGTTCATAGATTAAAAACCAGTCAAAGGTTTAGATGCACCTACTCCTTTATGGGTCTTACATTTTTTACATTATCGAACTGAAAGACATAAAACAATTAATAAATATGTAATAAACAAAAAATAGCAAACAAAGCAAAAGCTGAGCATTTGTGTCTCTCCAAGGCAGGATGTTTTGCTGTGATTTCCCGTTCTTGGGTTCTCTCAAGCATCTGAAGTTAGACAACATGGATGGTTTCCAACAAGGTTTATGCTAAACACTTTCTTATCATTCACTCATGTTAATGAGCATCGCATGAGGCAGCTTTTGAGGATGACAATAGTGAACAAAGCTGCCATGAAAGTAAAAAGAGGAAAAATATTCAAACTACACTTTCTCATGCTACAAGATTGAAAATATGTTTCTTGCATTAGATTGTTCAACACTAGGCCTCCATCTTAGACTCCATAACTGCCACAGAGTAGGTGTGTACAAAATTTTGACTGGTAATGTACATCAGAAAAACATGGAAGTTACACACACCTTCACATGCAGCTCTGGGTGTGAGTTCATGTAGTCAAACAGCCTCTGGTAGTTTTGGAACTGCTGGTCCCACTCCAAGGCCTCAGTGTAGCGGAAATCATCGCCCAGAGGCACCAGAAGCACCTTGCTTTGGAACAGCTTGGACTTCTTCCTGTACTGATCCAGCAGCAAGTGAGCTCTGCGAATACAGACAGAATAATCAGGGGCTAGCAATAGGCAAAGCTTTTCATCTGTTTTAAATCATTCAACAGAACTGTATAAAACCAAAAAAGTCAGAATGAAGCATTACACTGCAGACTTGGCTGCAGGTACAATAATTGATTAAAGTATGGATGTCTCAAAAGTTTAATTTATGTCAATTAAAAAAACAAAAACCTTCAACTCTTTCATTTAACAACAAATCTAAAAACAAAGGCTTACATTTACTGCATTGTAAATAGCTCCAGAGTAAACAATGTGCTCATCTTAGTAGCTAAAACTAAAACTAGAAGGTGTGTTTTTCCAAAATCAAAGTGGCTCCAGTTGCAGTCCTGTGATGTGCAGTTGTAAATTTTTTTGCTTCAGATGTGATTCTGGAACCAAAACCTCATTTAAAATCCTTTGCTTAGTTGTTGGAAGCCAGCTGATGACTTTTATCTGATTTTTCATTGCTTAATTTGAAAAGTATTAAGACGTGCTAAATGTATCTCCTTCTGAGCAGTTCTGTAAGTTCTTAAAAAAAAAAAAATGTAAAGAAGAGTAAACAGCAAATCAGACTGAAATCTATCATGCAGAGATTGTTTGATCCTCTTCTACACAAAGAGCTCGCTCTCTCAGGGCAGGAGTGCCATCTGTTTGATTTGTTCTTCCCCTCTCTATTCCCATTATTGGCATAACCGAACAAACGGAGACTTTTGTTCTTTCTTCGTCTATACTGACAAGAAAAAAATGGGCTCTTGGGAAAGACAGGTCTGTCATAATAAAAAAATTAAAAATAAAAGGCTCCGCAGTGAAACGCAGCTGCGAAGGGCCATGTAAATACTCACCTCTCTTGGATGTTGTTGTCAGTGATGGCCTGCGGTGGGACCCTCCAGGGACAGCTAATGCGCCCTCCAGGGAGTCTCTTGAAGTCAAACTGGCAGCAGATTTTTGGGTCAGGGCCGCAGGTGTGAGGCACATCGTAGCTGTAGAAGGGCATCATGTGACACAGGATATCTGTGCTGGGATCCTTTTCTAAAGGGACAAGAGACACTTTTTTTTGGTTTATAGAGACAAAGGACCAAGGCCCAGCTGCATGCATGTTACTCGATATATGAGAATAATAAATGTGGGGGATTGTATATATAAAAATACAGCTACAAGATCACATATAATAAAAGGCACTCATCTGCCTTCTTCACAAACTCTGAAGAACAGGAGAGCTGCTGTTTGGCAGCTGAATATTTTACAAAAAGCCAAATGGATTTCCTGCGAGAGTGTGGACTCCACTGCTCTTGCAGGGGCTTCTCTAGCACACTGCAGTATCAGAACACCTGACACGTTACTGCATTATCAGCTTCTCTTTTCAGCATTTCCAGCAGCCACTCAAGGCTGTGGCAGATCTTCACAAAGATGGACACAAAACCAGTCAGCAAACCCAAAACGAGCAGTACTCAGACACTGTTTCAGAACAAAGCAGTGTTGATACATGGACTCTGGCTGAGTGGCAAGATAATTTGTGCTGGCACTGGCCATGCTCCCCTCTACTGCCGCCAAATGAGCTGTAATAGCGTGTACACAGTGCTGAAAGTGGCTTGGGTCCAGTGTTGGAGAACCATTTTAATCATTCTTTATGGATGTTTGTCAGAGTGGCTTGGTGGATCAGCCCCAGATGTTCCTCCATTACGGTGACAGGAGGAGAACTTGAAAACAGCGGCTGCACGCTCTGACACTTCCTCCCACTTGGCTTGTTGTTTTAAGATAAGCTGGCCTGCTTCCAGACATTCAGGGAACATTAGTTTTTCCAAATGTCCATTTGCTCTACTCAGTTCTTTTCCCATAAAAAAAAGGGAGCGGAACCAGGCGGTGCTGGGATTGTGAGCACAAAAAAACATGTTTGCATGCAAAGTCAATTGCACACAATTAAATATGTACATCTTATTAAGCAAATTAGATGCAGTGAGGTAGTATATTCATGTATTTACAGAGAAATGCCCAGTGGCAAAAAAAAAAAAATAATTACAAAAAAAAAGTTCAGCTGAACACTACATTCTAAGAGTAAAAATATACATTCATTGTCAAGGTTTCTAATTATTTCAAATAATTCCATTAAACGTCACAATTTCGGTTTCTCTTTTTTGACCATTTAAAAAATAAAACTCCATTGCACGTTTCATATCTACATGCTGGAATAAAAATTTCAGCAGTGTTTACTCACTGAACACTCAAGGCCAGTCAAGGTTCAATGACGTTGCAGGCAAAAAAAAGGTGGAGGGTGGGTAGTTGGCTCAGAATGCAAAGGAAAAAAAAACCTTAACCATGCCAGTAAGAGTAAACATTCAAAAAAATTAAAAACTGCAGAGCAGAAGGCCAGAGAGCAATTAACTAATGACAAACAAAATTCCCCCATTAGAGAACATTAAACATCACCCTGGCACAGTCACCCTGGCATGTGCAGAAAGGATCAGCGGGTGCCATGTCAGTGTGTCTCTTGCTGTGGGAAGCTGAATACAGGGTTTCTGCGGGTTTAAGGAAGCCAAATTTAAGACCCCTTTAATCAAATTTAAGATCCTTCATCTGGGATGTCAACTACATTTCTCCAAGGAGATTTTCTTGGCTAGAACTCTTCAAAAATACAGTATTAATTGTATTTTATCTTAAGTAATATAAATTAAAATATATATATATATAAATTAAAAAAATAATAAATTGGTATATTTTAAGAAAGAATTACTGCATATAGTAGTTTATAGAAACTGCTGGATATAAATGGGATATTTTAGGGATTTTGGTGCTGATACAAATTTGTATTTGTAGTTGCATTTTTAACTACAAGTTCGCCATCGCCCGACTCCATATCCATTCAATCCTGGGCTGCTGTGACGTCACACATATGACTTGTGGGCTGTTGTGCGGGGTGCATTAGCAGCTGCGCTGCTATATGCAAAAAAAACAATCACAAAACAAATTTACAAGCATCGGATCATATGAAAAAGGATAGATGCAACGGACCAGAAGTTTGTGTTTGCAGACTGCTCATTTACTGCACAAGTTCGACCACACTGAAAAGATAGAAATTAATTTCCATCTCTATCCCGTGTCCCTGACTCCAGTCCAGAACAAGGCAGGAACGGTTAACAGACTGAAGTGAGACTGAGCAGCCAGTCTTGGTAAAACGTCATAATATATTGTTGGTAAAATGTCATATTGTTGTTTCAGTCCAAGTACACAATACAAATCGCATGATTTTGCATAATCTAACACCTCTACTTGAGAACCCGGAAGGTGGATTACTAGCAGCTGGAAGGCTTGTCTCATTTGATTTAGAAAAAAATAAATTAAGGAATATACTTTTCACTCCTCACTATTCCTTTTTTTTAAATATATATATATATATAAAAAAAAAAAAAAAAAAAAAGACGTCTGCCGGTGAGCGCAGAATTTAGCTGTCTAGCGCCATAGGCGGTCTGGCTAATTCTGATCTCATACACAAAAATGCAAACCACAAATAACAAATTATTTCGAAGTTACCCTTAATTAGATTTCTTGGGTGTGCAGTATTTTTAAGACCTTCTGGATTTATTTGTATTATTTATAATAATATTTAAGGCCTTCATTTTCAAAAATTAAGACTTTTTCAGGATCCGAGGAAACCCTGTGAATAACCTCGGCCAGAGAGGCGACAGCATGTGGGAGTTTGGCTCACAGGCTGGGCCAAGTGACAGCCAAAAATGCACAACTGGCCTAAACTCTACAGATGGTGCATGACAAACACACCATGACCTAAAAAAAGTCAGGATTCCAAAGGCCCTCTGTTTGGTGTGAGTGGGGGGGTTACAATCATTATCAATGGAAAAGATGGAACCAATCCATGTGGATTCAATTTCGAGTTACAGAAAGCCATGAAGTTCACATGACCTATTTTTGGGGACAAAGGGCAGCTTTGATATGCCCTTCAGATATGCAGCTGGACAATTTATGGTCAAGTTCTCCACTGAATCAAAGGCTTGACTGCAGTCTCCTTGCCAGAGACCAAAACTTTCCATCTGAAGTCAGGAGATCTGAGCTCAGAACTTGGGGTCAGAGGACACCACTGATAATTATCATCAGCCCCTCTCTGGGAATAATGCCTGTTATTGTTCCAGCAGTTACAAGGCTGAGTATTAAGGTCCCTGTATTAATACTGGATGTTCCAGGGCTAAACATAATCATCTGCCACTACCTGTACTCACCCCAGTTCTGTCTCCAGAAAAACTCCAGCGTCTTCTGGGAGGAAAAGTGCTTCTTGATGGAGTAATGCACTCTCTGAATTAGCATGTTGGACAAGCCAGACTGCTTCAGCAAGTAAGTCTGGGTGGGTGAGTGTCCAAAAGGGTCAACAGCCCATCCGGTTTTTGGCTTTACCCCTGCAGGAGACAATTGGAGAAGAATGAAGATAGGAATCCCACCTGGATTTGTTCAGCCTAATCCACAAAACACAGGTTCCAAACAAAGGGCTGTGTGTGTGAGTGTTTTCCATTATCAGCACAATTTGACTAAACAAAAATTCTTCGCTATTCAAAAGAACACAACATACATGCATGTCTTTGCATGAAAGTACCATGCAAAATGATCAGCTCTGCTGAAGTCTGTCCAGAGGTTGCACTGCACTACTGCTTGTAGGAAATCATCTGACTCTCAGCTGAAGACCACTGGCACACCAGAACAGTCTACTCATGCACATATCTGAGTGATAAAAGCCCATGGCAATAAAACTGTTGATAGGTCTGAGCACTCTGCACTCTCTGCTCTGCGAGGGAGTACACAGGGGGTGCTGTATTTTATAATCTAGAAATTGTTGCCTCTATCCAGTACTACCTGTTAATAAAAAAAACAAAAAAAAAAACTAACAAAAAAACACCAACAAACTTACTGTTATGCTATTTTATGTTTATTTGAACAGTATCTTATCCTCACCTAAAGCATTTAAAATACATTGGCAAATAAGTCTGAACTACAGATGTGCGCTGTTAAATAATTCCCTTTAGAGATGCAACTAATCAACAAATAAAGAATGTTTTCATTAACACCCTATTTCTTATAAGTTAGATCTCTTTACTGATCTATTTCAAGATATGCAATTTAATAGATATTGGTTAATACTATTAGTAATTAGTAATAAAGACACTAAAGCCATATCGGTATACTACAGAATAGTAATATATATATATACTATTAGTAATTAGTAATAAAGACACTAAAGCCATATCGGTATACTACAGAATAGTAATATATATATATATACTATTAGTAATTAGTAATAAAGACACTAAAGCCATATCGGTATACTACAGAATAGTAAAAAATATATATATATATATATATATATAAAAAAAAAAATTTGTTTTACCATCAGACAATAAAATGCCACTCAGGAAAAAAATTAAACATTTTACACCATGCAAGCATCATTATCAGACACCTGTGATGAGATTAATGTGCTAATTTATTAGTCATTCATTTCACAATCCTACTCTTCGCAGGTTAGCAGGCAATTTGGATGGTGGCAGAGGTGGCACTTGGCCATCAGCTTGGCTGTAATTTGATCTGCGTTTTGCTAGCAGCCACAGACAGAACAAACATTTACATACCTAAATTCCTTTCCAGCCACTGGTGTCCCTCCAAGAGCTGGTCTATTAATGCAAAGTAGTGGGTGTTGGCCTCATCCGGCATCACCCAGCCCCCAGTGGCGATTTCCAACTGGCCTGTGTTAATCAGACTGAGGAATGCAGCTCATGTTAATTAGCATCTCATTAAGTAAACAGTAATCAGTCGCGTCTGTACAAATAAAAAAATCTATCAATGTAAAAAAAAAAACCAATAAAAAAAAAAAAAAACAAGAAATTCTAAAAATTAAACTTACTGTTTAAAGCATTCATGAAACAGGAGAAATGTATTTGTGTAACAGAACAAAGGCTAATTTCTAATAACAAGAACTCCTTACCAAAGGCTGAACTATAGCACATTCTCGACAACATGAGTTAATTTATCAGTACCAGAGTGCTGCAGTAAACCAATTAACATCCCCTCAGTGCAAAAGCAGACACCTGTGGTAAAAGCCCACTTCTTATTATGTGGCGCTGCCACTCAGCACTTTTTCCCCACTGCCATGCAGATTCTTCAGCACAGGCCTTCCAGGAAAAGGCCCTCTGGAGGCCTTTGATGGGAGAGATGGGAGTGCACAGACTCAGCACTTCCTCAATGGAGACTTCAAATTACTCTTTATTTCACATCTGAAAACGATATCTCGCATCCAGAATCAATCTGTGGGTTTCCCCTTTATTTGGTTACCAGCTAGGCTGTGGGGATGAGCAGCACTGTGGCGAGGAGGTGAGAAACACCAGAGTCGTTGAGGAAAAACAGCAAGAAAGGTAAATGTCACATTGAGGAAGACACTCAATCTTCCAAGCTTTTGGCAACAGAGAGACTCTGCTAAATTAAACAAATTCATATTGCCTCATACTGCAATTCCATAATGTTCAGAGATGCAATGCATAGATATTATTCAAAGATAAAATTGAATTCATTTTCAGACCATGCTACTGTTTCTGGAATGGAAAATTAAATCGCTGAGCTCAATTTTGCATTTGTTGAAAAAAAAAAAAACAAAAAAAAAACAAAACAGTTTATTCAGTCTTGGTCGTCATCATCAGAGTAAAAAACAAGAAATAATCTTCAGGAAGGATGGAGCCACCGCTGCATCTGATCACTTCCTCAGCATCTAGAGTGAATAAATACAACCACTGGATTCTTGTCTTGTGCCACTCTCAACCCTGGGCTGTTTTGCAAGGGCTGAACTGAAATGCTAACCTCCAGCAGAAACGTTTATTGCATTTCACACAGTTGCAGAGTGTGTGTGGATGGCTTTTCGCTTCAAGCTCTGAGAGTGACATTTCCATCAAACACTTCCCCATACTGCACATTTCATTATGACAGATCTTAGGAGAGCTCTGCTCCCTTAAAAAGCACATGAGCTCAATCGAAAGCCACTATAGAGTGATTTTTTTTATCTCCAATAATTAACATTGTTTGCTATGATCAGGTTATTCTTGCTTGATTCTAATGTTGTTGTTATTGTGCCTATTTTAAATGTTCCTGCAGGCTGCAGCAGTAATAGCAGAGACCTTTTTGTCATAACCCTATTACTAGCTGTGGTGCATGTGTGTGGCTCGGGAAGTCTAGGTGTCAGAAAACAGGGCTCCCCAAAAGGCATTGCATAATTTGAATTCTATCCACAATGCTTTTGTTCATAAATTAGACTTTGATCATCCAGTCTGAGCCAGAGATGTCCAAACCCGTTCCTGGAAATCTGGCATCCAGCGGGTTTTAGATGCGGTTACAACATACTGCAACTTGTTCATCAAGACCGTCTGCAACATCTGACTAACACAGGGGTTGGGCGGTGACTAACCTAAAACCTGTACAACTGAACAAAGGAAACAGCAGTAGACACCCTTGCGACTCCTCACCTTTTAACAGCGTCCCTCTTCTGATCATCAATATTGTCCCACCACTTGGCAAAATAGGAGACCTCAGACCAGATCATCTTCCTCCGGTTGTCCTCATGGAGCTTCACCACCATGTTGTTGAGGATGTGCTGTGTCTGGTCATGGAAGTAATCATCAAAGGTCTTCAGCCAGCCTGAAACACGAAAGGCAACTGAGAAACAGGGACGCCGCAGCCAGGAATGTCAGTACTGCCAAAACTATTGGAACTTTAAATTAGACATACTCTACTGGCAAATTACCCCATATTAAATCCTCACAAAAGCAAATGGGAGAAAGTCAGATTTATCTGTCCAGAGCAGCCTGAATAATAATTTAAATCTAACTCTGAATATGTTCATTCAATGGGATTCACTGAGACCTCTTTCACACAGTCCTGAATTTCATTGAGATATAATAGCTTAATAGCTTTCTTGTGCATGTGTCCAAAACCCCTTTTAAGGCTGAGATGAGCATTTAGATTTTTTTTTCTCTTGGATTGAGGTCTGATCAAGAGTAATCCTGAACAGAGAAATCTCTCACTACAGACTAAATGAACCAAAGATTCAAGTATCCTTACATCTACACCAAATGTAGGACAATAGGTCAGCAAAGACACCCAGAGCATATCCTGTATCATCTGTAGAAGATTGACTATATCATACTGGAGGGAAATGGCATCTTGTCACCCATCCCTGAGTCAGCACACATCCCTGATGCAGAAGTACCATTGCTGGAGCAATTTAAACAGGTCTTTATAAATAGCCCCTGTGGGCATGATGTGTGAATGATGCGTGTGAAAAACTAAAACTACTGTGCTAAAAACTCAAACTGTTGAAGGAAAATTAATAGCTCTTTGACTATTTCTGGACAGAGACTGTGGCTGGACTGGTCTGGTCGCCATCAGTAAGGTCATCTGATGGTAAAACATACACACCCCCAGCTGGGAGCTACACTTTGCATGCTGGGATGGGGGTGGCTTATGTTACCATGACGGTCTACATTTCAAAACTCAAAACAAAGAGCGCAGTGGCCATGAACACCATTTGTACGGTGTGTGTGGGTGCGTGCTGGGCACTGGGTCAGAGAGAAGAGAGAACGTCTCCTATCATTACCCTCAATTAAAATGAAAGCCCCTGCTCACAGAGATTCGGGAAGACTATCTTCCAAGTCAGATGCCTCTGACCATGGGAAATGAGGGAGCAAATAACCTAGTGTCTTTGCCACATCACGCTGCAAAGAGCGCAAAGTGAAATTTAACGAAGTAAAATGTGTTTCTCTGCCGGTATGCAATACAAAGATGAAAACATGCAAAATGGTCTGTCACCTATTAATTTATACACAGCTAATGTCTAACACCAAAAAACATGTTACAATGAATGAACACAAACTCTACTCTATTTCATTTCTATTTGTTTAATTGTATTCTCCTTGAAACAGATATTCAAAATGTGAATGCCAAAGTGAGAATGAGGGAAATAAAACAGCCTCCTCCCTTCCGATCAGTTAGCACATTCAGCAAAAAAGCAATAATTTCTCTGGGGTTAAGGCAGGTTATTGGCCAAAAATATGCCTTCCTGCAGCAGCTTTCACGTGCCAGATCAAAATGGGTTTGTCTCTTGAGTTCTGCACCTCAGGTTAATGCTGGCGCTTTAATAATCACATATCCTAAAAGCCGACTGCTCGGCCTGCCACAAGGCCCATCCTGTTTATACATGCAGTACATCAAATTACACTTTAGTGGGCTGTAAGCTCAGGCAGCGGAAGCAAACTAAAAATGATGAAAAATATTTACAATGCATCTGATGTTAGGATTTCACATTGCCAACTGAGTGCTGCAAGGCCCCCCATGAAACGGATCCATTGATGTTACCTAAATGCCTTGAGCCGTGATGATGCATGCTGATGCACATTTGCATTGGTAGTGGGGAGGGGGGCAGTTTGTGTTTATGCAAAACTTCCCTGCTCTCTACTAGAGAGTCCAGATAAGTCCTGAGCAGGCAACAGCCACACAGAGAAAGTCAAATGTTGACGTGTTTTCAGAAGCTTGATTGACTACTGGCTGAGGAAAGCCAACACAGTGACACACGTCCAATCTTAAGTCCCCTGGATCAAACCCGGCAATGAATCAGCAATTTAGTGATTTATCAGCAAAGAAATTCATTAAAAAGCACAACACAAAAAAACATATTCAAATACAGTCTGAACTCACCACACCTCAAACACTGTTTTTCAATCATGTTTACATTTACAGAGCGACTTACAATCAGTACATACAGGGACAGTCCCCCCCTGGAGACACTCAGGGTTAAGTGTCTTGCTCAGGAACACAATGGTAGTAAGTGGGATTTGAACCTGGGTATTCTGGTTCATAAGCGAGTGTGTTACCCACTAGGCTACTACCACGCCTATGTTGAAACCAAAAATATTATTCAAAGTCACAAAAATATTATTCAAAGTCACAAAAAAGGTTTCATGCAAAAACACTAGTGAAACATGCTATTATGAGCAAAACCCTTGAAGGCTTTGCTTTGTACTTGCACCATAACAGACCAGCTCCTACCTGGGTCATTGTGGGAGTGTGGGACCACGAAGACCTGAAGAGGTTCCTGGTCCCACTCGTTTTCATTGTACGCAATATCAAAACCCTGCTTCCACACTCCCCCGTCAGGGTTGTCAAAGGCCAACAGGTCATAGACATCCGACATCTAAATATAGAGAAAGTTTTAAACACAATTATGGTCACAGTTGGTGGAATGCAATAAATAAAATTAAAAAAAAAAAAAACCACACAACAGATGACATGTTCCAAAAAGAAGACAGAAATCCTTGAAAATGATTTTGGTTCTGCTCTGCTTATTTGTATATTTGATGCCTTGCCTGTGTATCAACATTCGGAACAGACGGGACTCGCATTTTATTAAAGAATAACTGTACCGTGTTAAGCGTGCCTCCTTTGATAATTCAGACTATGGGCTGCTACGGCACAGCGATGAGAGAATTTAGTTTTCACATCACACAACGCAGCGATTATAGCCGTGATTGTGTTCATCCATCCCTCTTTCTACTTTGTGCCTTTGCGGATATCTTTGAAGTAACATGATTGACCTACAACTTTATTGCTGCAGATGAGGCAGGTCTGTCAATCTAATGTTCCTTTGTTTCCATATTACGCTGACACTCTGTGCCCTTCAGTCTTTGCTCTGGTTGTGAAGGTAGAAAAGTCTCCACTACTTTGCTTTGCCATACATTCCTTTTGGTCATTTTGCCAATAAATGCTGTCTGTCTCAGTTTTCTACAAACCCTCATCGAGCCTGGACAAAATCAATTGACATTTCCAACCAATTTGCTCTTCAGAGGTGAGGGCCATGGCACACTGTCAGCTGGCGTATATAACACGGGCCAGATGGCAAAGAGCCCAGCAATTCTACTGAGTTTTAACCTCTAAATGTGTTGGCTATTCGAACAGGCCCTTATGAGCGGACGCATACATCAAAACTGTCTGACCAATAAATTTTACATTTACAGCGTTTATCAGATGCTCTTATCCAGAGCGACTTACAATCAGTAGTTACTGGGACAGTCTCCCTGGAGCAACTTAGGGTTAAATGTCTTGCTCAGGGACACAATGGTAGCCTATGAACCACGGTACTGGTTCATAGGCGCGTGTGTTACCCACTAGGCTACTACCACGTGTGTACAATAAATGTACACACGTATCCATTCAGAAGGTCTTCAAACATTTGCTTTGCTTTAAATCCAGCCTAAATGTGCATAGCATATATACTCCCCATGGCATCACTGAATGTCTGAAGATATACATTCCAGTTCAGTTCAACTTCTTTTGTTTTTGCTTATTCAGTTTCTAAAATCAGAAATCTAGTACATCACCTTACATTGACTTACCTGCACCCCACCAGCTGATTTTGTGTACGGCCTTGCAGAAAACTGGCAGTCCTCAGAGTCAATGGGCACAACCAGTGGAGGGGACGGCAGCATCTCCAAAGACCCCTGGCTCATGTTCCCTGCCTCCAAAACCCTCTTACTGTCCTTAACAGACTCCCTGAGGTTGATGACAGAGTCCCTGATGTTGGCAATAATCTCATTGTTCTCTGACAGGAGTCGCTCCAAATGGTCAATTTTGTCCTGCAGGACTGACAGCTGTCCCTGACAAGGGAAATGGAATGAATTTGTTGCATTAAAAACAATACATGTGCAACAAGTACAAGTACTGTACCATAATATATAATTAATTCTATAATTTATACTATTTTAGATATTATTTATAAAATGCCACATTAGCTAACCCAAAGAAAGAGTTACAGAATGATCACTGCCAAGGGCTTCTCTGTCCAAGCAGTACAAACCTGACAAGACAAAAAAAAAAAAAAAAAAGGAACACTACAATAATGGCCAAAAGTTTTGAGAATGACACAAATACGGGTTTTCACAAAGTTGGCATGCATTTTGCTTTTACTGACAATTGCATCAAGTTTATGGAAAGCGTCAAAATTTGCAGTGTTCAGCATTTCTGCAAGTCGCCCTGGAATGCTGTTAATCAACTTCTGGGCCAAATGCTGACTGGTGGTGACCCATTCCTTCATAATCAGTGCTTGGGAGTTTGTCAGAATTTGCTGGCTTTTGTTTGTCCGCCCGCCTCTTGAGGATTGATCTCAAAATGGATTCTGGGTCTTATGGCGCAGCGCACAATCATGCTGGACAAGGCATTGTTCTTCACCAAACTGTTCTTGGATGGTTGGGAGAAGTTGCTGTCGGAGGATGTTTTGGCTGTGTTCTTAGGGAAAATTGTGAGTGAGGCCACTCCCTTGGATGAGAAGTGTCACATTTTGTTCTCTGGACAATCATTTTTCCAGATGCCCCAAACAATTGGAAAGGGTCTTCATCAGCGAAAATGACTTTACCCCAGTCCTCAGCGGTCCAATCCCTGTACCTTTTGCAGAATATCAGTCTGTCCTTGGTGCTTCTTTGCTGCCCTTCTTGACACCAAAACTCACACCCGCCTGCTGCCATTCCTGAGCAAGCTCTTCACTGGTGGCACCCCGATCCCACAGCTGAATCTTCTTTAGGAGACGTTCCTGGTGGTTGCTCGACTTTATTGGGCACCATGAAGCCTTCTTCACAACACTTTACCTTCTCTCCTTGAGGCTTGTGATGATCCGATAAATGGTTGATTAACGTGGAATCTTAGTAGCAGCAATATTCTTGACTGTGACGCCCTTTTTATGCAACGCAATGACGACTGCACAGGTTTCCTTGCAGGTAACCATGGTTTCAGAGGAAGAACAATGATTTCAAGGTTCACCCTCCTTTTAAAGCATCCTGTCTGCTATTCTAACTCAGCATGACAGAATGATCTCCAGCCTTGTGCTCCTCAATACTCTCACTTGTGTTAACGAAAGGATCACTGAAATGATCTCAGCAGGTCTTTTTGTTGCAGGGCATCAATGCAGAGGGGGGTTATAATCATTTTCATGGGAAAGAGGGATATTGCCATTCATCTTATCACTCTTCATAACATTCTGGACTATATGCAAACTGCCAGCATAAAAACAGAAGCAGCAAACCAGTATGTCACTCTCAAAACTTTTGGCCACGGCTGTATGCTTTCACATGGCATAAAGGGAACTTAGAACTTTCAGATGTCACATTGAAAGATGCAATGTCTTAACTAGCCCTTGAGATTATGCGTTTCTATCGGACCATTGATATGTAAAGTCAGGATGTTTGGAGACCTGTGCAGATATATCGTATGGCGTAATTGGTGATTGTACTTTGCAGTATTGAATAGCGACGCACTACAGGCTAAATAAATACACTTTAGGAAATAGCCCAAAATGCTGGCGGTGGTGGGGGGGACAAAATGCCACAAAATGGTTCAATTCTGAGATGATTGTGCCTGGGGGATGCCAAATATTTGAGCTGAGCCGTTGAAAGAATGACATTTGGTACAACCGTCCATCTGCGCAATTAAATAATTATTAACAATCCTGAATAAAGTAATGGATAATGACAGTTGCAGGCTGCCATTGTACAGTGTTTCCACATAATCTCTTTTAAACAGCAATAATGCCCATTAATCTAAAAAAGCAAGGAAAAAAAAAAAAAGAATCAAACAAGCACGCTGCTGAAATACGTAAACCAGGAGTTTACATTTCTGACGTCTCTTAACAGTGAAATGTGAAAGAATGAGAGCGGGACCGCGTGACTGGTGCATATCTGCTCCCTGATACAGTATCTGTTTACCCAGCAGCATGACATAAAGAGGCACTTGACCAGCGAAGAAGCCACGATAAAACATTCAGCATTCAAATGATCCAAACAGTACTGGTGTACTGTACAGTTAAAAGTGTTCCAGACTAAATATTGTTGAGCTACTTTAAAAAAAAAGGCATGTTTTAGGAAATCTTAATACAATTTAGGATTTTGACAGCATTTTGAAAAAATGAATGATCCTACTGTCTGGCTGGATAGGTTGTGTGGTCTCACACACTCAGCACAGATAAGAAGCCCCTTTGACACCATTTTCGCTGGTTTTACAGTACAGTTCCGCCTTCCGGACTCACGTTCTGCAGGCGCTCCGCTCCGCTGCTCGGGTTGTTCTTGCTGTGGTCCAGCTGCAGGTGGTCCAGCATGAGGTACAGGGAGAAGACCACCACGAAACAGATGGCAGCCCCGAAAACAGTCACTTGCTTGTGTTTGCTGAACCTCATCTTCCCGGAAAGGAAGAGGGGGAAAAAATCCCGAAAGCCGAGCGGGTTCACCGGTCGGATATACCGGCGCGCGTCGTATTCTTCCCAAAGAAGGGAAAAATTATTATATAAAAAAAAAACAAAAAAACGTGTAGTTTTAAAACACCAGGAGACTTAGCTCTCTCTTGCCAGAGTCCTGGCCAGGTGATGACTCCTCGCTGCCGTCGTCCCGGGGTGAACTTCTCCACCCACCACCCCAGGGAGGAGGAAAATATGGACGGCGTCGCTCGCGTCACACCGCCGCCGAACTTCGGCCGACCGCGGAAGAGTTGGAGCGACTCAGCAAAGTCGTGACGGCCAACAAGACACATGCAGCGACCCTGCCCCCAACTCCCCTCCTCCTGCGGGCTAATACCTCCCTTCCTCCCTCCTTCCCTCCCCTGTTCCTTAAAAAATAAAAAAATAATAAAAACGAGGAGGTGAGACGCGCACGCGCGCCGCCTACCGGCTCACAACTTCGCGATGTGACAAGAAAGGCAGAAAAGTCCCTTTTCGGTCCGTATAAGCGTCTCTTTCGTTGATTTGCTGTACAAGAGTCACCGCACAGACCGTAGCCGGTTGTGATGAATTATGGATGTTAAAGGCAACAAAAGCACAAACACGAACCATCTAATGAGCGTTTACATCCGTCAACGATGCGTATTATCAGAGGGAGAGAGAGAGAGAGACGCTACTCTCACGTTCCGCGTCCGCCAGAGATGCCGCTAAAAGTCATTCTGAGAAGACGAGCGCGTTATGGTGTCACACTTGAGCTTTCCGCGCTTTGTTTTATTCCCCGTCTCTGCCGCGGCTGTCACGCTGCCGGTCTCCCGACGTCGAGTCGCCGACCTCCGGTACCTGTGCGTGAACGAAAAAGGCGGGCGCGCACGCCTTCCGTGACGTCACGAGTGACGTAGGCAGAAAGTTGTTCCTCCCCCCCCCCACAATTTACATTTACATTTACAGCATTTATCAGACGCCCTTATCCAGAGCGACTTACAATCAGTAGTTACAGGGACTTAGGGTTAAGTGTCTTGCTCAGGGACACAATGGTAGTAAGTGGGATTCGAACCTGGGTCTTCTGGTTCATAGGCGAGTGTGTTACCCACTAGGCTACTACCACCCCACCACCACCACTTCCAGTATGATCGGTGGGCCTCCTGTTGTAAAGGTGTTTAGCTATAATGTCTGTTTTGTCTTTAATGCAAAATTGTGTATATTTTGTTTATAATATGGCCAATATAATTGTTGTTATTGATAAGTATATAAATTATCTTAATATAAAAAATAAACGATTTTCATTTAGCAATATGCCCTTCAGTTCATCAGTTCACATCAGTTCAGACTTTGCTTGTACAAACTTTCCTCGAATTTTATTGCAACAGACATTTATTGATTGGGATACTGTGTTGCACAGCAGCCCAATTCAAAATATCAGCTAATGAGTAATTCATACTCCAGGAGCACCTCCAAGACACAACATAGAGTTGTTTCATTGCTATATATACATCCTGACACAACTGTTTTTAATAATAATAATATTAATAATGAATACAAATAATAACAATAATACATTTTATTTATAGAATATGATTACATTTTATGAGTTATGAGTGGCAGGGAATTCCAGAGGGAGGCTGCAGTAACAGGGAAGGCTCGGCCACCACAGGTTTGGTGCTTTGTCATGACAGTTAGATGTATGTAGGTAGCCAGAATGAAGGTTGGGGGAAGGGGTGTGACAGTGATGGAGTGTGACCCCAGAAACCTGCATTTGTGATTTGTGTGTAGGATTAATGTCACATTACTAGAAATATCATCACACAGAATGAAAATCTGTGTTAATCGACAGCAAACATCTTCAGCATCCATGGATCAAGCATTATTATTACAGGTTGTTTCTGAGCACAATCAACATTTCTGTATGGAATGCCTGCCCACCAGCTGTGTATTCCATGACAAAAATTGTCCATAAATATTAAGATTTTGTGAACTAAGCAGAGTCAGACCTGGTTAGTACCTGCATGGGAGACCACCTGGGAATACCATGTGCTGTAAGTGTTTCTATGTTGGTCAGCGGGTAAAGAAACGTTGCTGGTTCGAATCCTGAGCTGCCATGGTGCCACTGAGCAACGTACCGTCCCCACACACTGCTCCTTGGGCGCCTGTCCCATCTGCTCATAAAGGTGATGGGTTAAATGCAAAGGAGACATTTCAGTGTGTGCACCGTGTGCTGTGATGCAGTGTTTCACAATGACAATCACTTCACTTTTAATTGGCATACTCAGCAAAATACTCACCCTTTGACCCTTTTTAATCAACGTATCCAGTAGTGGTCAGAAGAACGGGGTGAACTCATGAGGTCACACACACTTATTCTGTGGTACAAAGGAGATATTAAACTGCATCGAGGGACCCCCGGTCTCAATATTGTGAACCGGAAGCTCAAATTCCTGTAGCAAATGGAATGCCTGTCTGCACGAGAGCTAAATGCAATGCCTGTGTAATGTAATGTAAAAGTGTAAAATGTCACAATTGGCTGGATAACTAAGGGCCTTAGTTCGTTTGCTTCGGTCCGAATCAGTCGGTGAGTTTTGAACACTGAAGCATTTCCCTATTGGTTCGGCTGCCTTTCACACAGGAAAAAAAAATCCAAGCGAACCAAAATCAATCGCATCAAAAAACGCCAGAACATTCTCTCTGCTGATTGGTCAGATGTGTCAACAAACGTAAACACAGGAAGGGGGGGGGGGGCATGGTAAAAGTAAATTTACTCGTGTTGGCTGTCGCCCAGGCGACTTTACATTATATTACATTACATTACTTTAGCCAAAACACACAACAAACACACACAAAACAAAATGTAGCGCGGTTACGTCAGAAAAAAAAAAACAACATACTGATGCACTGGAGTCGCCGAAGGCGCATAACAAGGTGGCGTGCATTAATCATACGGAACTGCGAAATTTACCCACAGTTCGACGTTCTCAAATCACGTGACAGCGTTTGGTCCTGTTTACTGCCACCCATGCAGTAACCTAGCGGGTAAGACACTCGCCTATGAACCGGAAGACCCAGGTTCAAATCCCACTTACTACCATTGTGTCCCTGAGCAAGACACTTAACCCTAAGTTGCTCCAGGGGGTACTGTCCCTGTAACTACTGATTGTAAGTCACTCTGGATAAGGGCGTCTCATAAAAGTAAATGTTTCGCGATTTGATTCGAATCGACACCACCTCTTTTCGTGCGATTACCGTGTTCACACTAGACGAAACGAATCGCACCAAAGAGTAAAAAGACGCTGAGCTCGACAGAAGCGCCACAAAAGAACTAATATGTTTAATCGGACGTGTGCCACGGGTATTCCGTGGTCCTCCTATAATGCCCAACGCCAGGTGGCCGAACTCATAATTGTGCACTGTCAGAAAGCCTTCGCTGCCTGACCGAGTCTCGCACAGCCGATTGGCTGAGGCGTGTCACGTGGCCCCGATGTGTGTGACGAAGGGCGGTGGGTCCGCCGTCCGGAGCTCGGAGTCAGGACGCAGGTAAACTTGGACGCCGATTCTCGGCGTCACCCGACACGCTCGCGTTGAAGTGCGTCGCGGGGCCGCGGACCCGCGTCTGGCACGCGGCCACCCGCGGTTCTCGCGCGGTCTGCGGCCTCGCCGTGACGTCACGCGCCCTGTCCGTAACCGAACTGCTCTTGTTTGGGAGCGAACGCTAGCAGGTTAGCCGACTGGCTACTAGGCCCTTTAACGCGCCGAGGCGTTTGCCTTCACCGTCGCTCTCGTCGGTGTCTGGGCTGGGGCCGGTCCTCGCGACGTGCGCTTTGTTCCTTGATTCGTTTCGCGCTGCGACTTGTGAAGACATCGGCTTCTCGTTTCCCCCCCGCACTTCGTGTCGCGATAAATGGATGACAGACTTGACCGATTTAAATGTTTTTGGAGTGAAGTTTGCTTTCCGTAGATCGGGGAAACGTGATAAAGCTAGGTAGTGTTCCGAATCCATAATTTGTGGGCCTGGGAAGTATTTGGAAATGTTTTTTTTTTTTTTTTTTTGTAATTTGACACCAGATGCCAGAGGTTTAAACGCGCAAACACGCGTTTGTTGTGCCGCTTAAGAAAACTATTTGGTGTTCAGAATGCTGTTATCACCTCTGCATATATCTTTTAATCTTCGTAAATTACGCAGCGACATTGCGATTTACGTTTCGACCCCGGAGCAGGACCGTAGCTTTATGTTGGGTTGTGGACTAGAGACAGGGAATTAATTTTTCCCCCTTCCCAGTAGAAAAGTGAAACTGGTTGATCTGGTCAAGAATATTGTATTAAAAAAATTATGATTATTTTTGTAAAAACAACTACTATTGATTATAAACGTTGCAGAAAGCATATTTAGGTGTATTGCTGTATTATTATAAGTGTATGTTTGGGTACAACAGTTTAAGTAATGACGTTTTTTTTAAATGATTTATGATTGCCGGTATCTGTGGCTCATGCATGATTTAATAATTAAACATGTTGTTGAATTGGGCAGTAAAAAAAATTAACCAATATTTTAACCAATTTAGGTACTTTTTTTTTTTTTTTTTACTGACATTTTAGAACAAAAGACATATTACAAACACTGTGGCTGTGTTGAGAGTATTCTGTTTCTAGCTCTTATTGTCTAAATTTTGTGGTTATACATAGGAAGTGCCATAAAGTCGAGAGTTGGTAAACTCTAAAGTTAATCATTCTTGTTTCTGATACTCAAAGGTCATGGGTCAGGAAGCAGGCAAGTCTGCTTGGACCAAACCAGCTGGCGGATATCAAACCATCACAGGAAGGAGGTACGGTAGGAGGCATGCGTACGTCAGCTTCCGGCCCAACACCAGCAAGCACAGAAACCCATCCAATGAGGACTGGCAGGAGCTGCGGATGAACAGTGTCAGCGCCGAGCCCCCGATATGTGTGTACAGCGTGTTGTTTTATAGGGTATTCCTGAGGCTATAAGCAATATTTAATATGCTTAGCATCTTTTTGGGCTTCCTATTAAAAAATAAGTAAATCGCAGTTGATTTGAGCTAATGTTGTTCACCTTAACTATTGCAAGGAGTCCAGCAGTTCTAATAATATGAAGGTTTAAGATGGATCCATGACCTTGAGAAAGGGTTGTGGATTGCTTGGAGACTGCCCACTTTTATCAGCTTGAGAAAGTTACAGAGTTAGAGAGAGAGTGTTCTTTTGTTTGGACCAACGTGCTAGGAAAAGTTCTAAAAACATTTTTTTCATGCTGCATTCGGATGAATATCACAGCTGCATATGAACCAGAAGATCACAAAGTCACAGGTTCAAACCCCACTTACTACCATTGTGTCCATGAGCAAGACACTTAACCCTGAGTGTCTCCAGGGGGACTGTCCTTGTAAATACAAGTCACTCTGGATAAGGGTGTCGGCTAAATGCTGTAAATATAAACTTGTCTCAGACACCCTGGCTTCACATCAAGGTTCCCTTAATCACTGAGTTGTTATGATTAAAAGCATTTAGAAAATACATTTGCTTATGATATTTAAGAAATATAATTTACCCATCAGCTAACTTGGGAGATAAGTAGAGCTGATTAAATCCTTATGGGGGCTTTGATGTGCACCTTATCAGGTAGGTGGTGACAAGACTGTTGCATGTATTTTGAAACTAGGAGTAGGAGGTAGATGTATTTGTTTTTTAAAGCACTAGAGCGCCATGTTCTGAGTGTGTATTTATAGTCATAATTATTAGATTTTTTACCCAGTTGAAAAACTTATCCTATGTTTTAAAGTTTGCTGAAAAGTTGCAACTAACCATCTACTATGTCCTTTGGATGTCTCCTTTTTACATTTACAGCATTTAGCAGACATTTAGAGCGACTTAAAATCAGTCGATACAGGGACAGTCCCCCTAGGCAGGCGTATTACTCACTAGGCTCCCACTTTTTTATTTTTTTTTTGTTTCCCTTCTAGCACGGAACGGAAACATCTCCTCCATGCTGCAGGCCATCTTCCCTGTCTCTCCAAACTCTGTACATCCAGAGCTGCCATCACCGGACAATAAGGAAGCCCCCAGCAGAAAACAGCCTCCAGTTAGGATCAACATGGACTCCTCAGGCAGCCACAAAAAAAAGCCAAAGAGCAAGGACCCGGCTGCAGTAGACTCCGCAGGGGACTTAAGTGCAGAGGCCTGTGGTTGGTTCGCATTGGAAGAGGAGGCAAGAGGTCCACCCAACCCGGGTGTGCTGAGTTTCGTCAATATTGACTCCTATGAGCCGGAGAGCAGCGAAGGAGAGGACGAGCTGGAAATGTCCATTGGGCTGCAGAACCAAGGGTCTGACTCCCTCTCTGAGCGCTTGCATTCATTTGTCTGGACTACATCGCAGGGGGCAGAATGCACTTACCTGGAGAGGCAGTCTGAAAGAAACGACACACAGACCGCTGAAGCAGCAGAATTTTGCCTGACAAAATGTGCTAATGGAAAAACTGACTGCACATCTGGTGGAGACATCAGGCCAGATGAATTTGAGGCGCATACAGCCAGATCCTCAGGCCCGGACGTCCTTAGAGGTGCAGAGAGCACGTCCACCACATCCAGCTCAGGGAATCCTGGAGCAGAGATGGTGGTGAGGTCCAAAATCCGCAAGCAGACGAACGAAACGCGGCGCGAGAAGAGACGCTCGCGCCAGGCAGATGTCGCTGCTGGCAGAGCGGGCAGCAAAGGGGAGAGTGATTCTGCCGCGTCACTCTTCCTGACACAGGAAAGGCTGAGTACGTTCCTGTCTTCTGACCTCCCGCACTTATGCGGCGGGGAAGAGCTTCAGGAAAACAATGGGGGGAGCAGCACAGCGCAGCCGAGAGAGAGAGATGACCTCTGGCAGGGCCTGGATGACTTCACCGCAAAGTGTGGTGTAGCCAGGCAGGACGAAGACAGGTATTTACTAGGATGGACGTGTTTTGTCGCTGAATGTTAGAAAAGATGTCAAATAAGCGATATTGTTGCTAATATGGCTTGACTATATATTGTCATTAAGATGATATTCAGAGTAGCCTGAATATTAGGCATTGGTTTGCAGAAGGGCAACTGTAACCCAGTCTGTTCTCAGTACAGAAAGAAGGATGTATTAATCAGAGGACTCGAATAAGCATTTAGACGTAGTAAAAACAGCGTAATAGTATTGACATGAATCTCGACGTCACGCTCACAGCGTCTTGAGTGCTGAATAGTTGACTAGCTGTAAAATTCGTGTATATGTGTTCATCAGTTCGCGTCTGAGGTGGGGGGGTGGAGTCACTGGAGCTCAGTGTTTGCTGCTTAAGTCTCCCACGTTTAAGCAGATTAGCTCTCTGAGGTCTCACATGTGCTGGGGTGTGTGTGTGTGTGCGTGTGTGTGTGTGCGTGCGCTGCCAGCTCGGAGTGCAGCGAGGGTGAATGGTCGTCCTTATGGATGTCCGACTCTGGAGCAGACAAGGAGCGGCGTTCCAGCGAGGAGAGCTGGGAGACTCTGCCAGACCTGGGGGAGCTGCCGAGTAACCGCGCTAGCAGTCCTGAGGACCCTGGGCAGCTGCGCCTCACCCCAGGGTCAGTGCACCAACATTGCACAGCACCTCACAAGCTCACTGACAGCTGTTCCGGTTCTGGTTACTCTCACTGGTGTCAGCGATATGCTTTATTTTCACTCTTTTTTTTTTTTTTCACATCCCAGCTGTGTTTTTCTGCTTAGGGAGCAAACTCCCCTGGAAGAGGGCGAGGTCCCTTGGGTGATGTACAGTGAGGAGGCAGCCAGCAGCAGCGATGAGGACCTGGACAGCATGAGTCACTTTGTACACCCTGGTCTCTTCATCCTGGACAGTAATAACAATGTGGAAGACGACTCCAGCGTCAGCGAAGACCTGGACACGGAGTGGAGGTCTGGGCCTCATTATTGGTTCAGAACTGAATAGAGCCAGCAGCACTGTGATTGATGTTTTGAGTTGTGTAAAACTACCATGACTTCCACCTTCATAATTCATCAAATTGAACCTATCTTATCACAGGGGAATCAAAAAGTTGGAAAATAGTTTTGTCCAGTAATCTGTTTATGGAACTTAAATACACAAAACTGCTGTTGCAGTAGCACTGTAGCACTGATGTCACCTGACCGTTGCCATATTTTGTGTTGTCAGGCTGTTGGATGACTTTGGTGAATATTTTGGGATGGCCCAGGCCATCTCTTATGTGGACCCTGAGCTGCTCACGTACATGGCTCTGGAGGAAAGGCTTGCACAAGCCATGGAGGTAAAAAGCGGTGCACCAAGAGTGTCAGACATTTTAATGAACATTGGACTGTCCTAGATAACGAGAAATCCACAATTTTAACACATGCACTGCTTGAGCATGCTTCAGTAAATTAGGTTTGTTAATACTGATAATATTTGTTCTAAATTTAGATTACAAAATCCCAGTCCACCACAAAAGCCCCTCTTTTTAAAAAATTGAGACTGCTTTATTTGCAATGGGAACTATTCTTCCCACGAAAGCTCGCTCGGTGTAAAAGGTGCAGTTACGGTTATTAATGTGCATGTTTCCTTTAAACCTTTCTCTTAATACATCATAAAAGAAATGTCTGGGCGAGATGTGTTTTTATTTAATAACCGTTTCAGGCAGCACTTGCCCACCTGGAGTCCCTGTCCATAGATGTGGAGCAGGCCCACCCCCCAGCTTCTGAACAAATCATTGAGTGCCTGCCCCAAATAACTGTTCAGGAGGACCAGAGCGGTAGGAACATTTCTTGTGCATGTATACCCTGCTTAGGAATTCACTGCCAAGTCTATTCATTTTGAATTATTCGACGCATGCACATCCATTATCAAGTCTTTGTGTTAGCATTTTGTATTGAAAGCAAATGAAAATGACTAGTGATGTGAAGAGTATTTGGTTATACTTTTTTATTCTTTTCATCTGAACAAGGCTAAACTTAACGAAACATACATCGAACTGATTATCTGGTTGCCTCTCATGACATTTTGCCATTGTCTGTTCAGTCTGCTGCTGCTGTCACATGATCTACTTCATTGCATTTACATTTACAGCATTTATCAGACGCCCTTATCCAGAGCGACTTACAATCAGTAGTTACAGGGACAGTCTCCCTGGAGCAACTTAAGGTTAAGTGTCTTGCTCAGGGACAATGGTAGTAAGTGGGATTTGAACCCGGGTCTTCTGGTTCACAGGCGAGTGTCTTACCCACTAGCCCTTTATGGTTCAGGGCCATTTCAGGGCTTCAAAACTACTGCACACATTTAGCCAGTGTAAAAAAACACCCTAGTAAACTATCCATTGTAAAAAAAAAAAAAAAAACAAACAAAAAAAAACACCCACACTAGATATGCATTCCACTGCCTGTCTGTTTCTGTCACACTCTCACTCCAGTTCTGCCTTTTCTGTGTGTGTTGCAGGACAGGAGCAGTGCTGTGCCATCTGCTGCTGTGAGTACGTGAGTGATGAGATTGCAACACAGCTGCCGTGCCACCACATGTTCCACAAGCTCTGCGTGACACTCTGGCTCAGAAAGGTAAGATGGCATATACTGCTGAGAAAAACATGTACAAAATCTTTAATTAGTGTCATTTAATTAATGTCCTTGACATGCGTTTTTCCAGTCTGGGACATGTCCAGTGTGCCGCTTCGTACTGACCCCTGCCCTGACTGAACCCCCTGTCCACACGTCCCTGATTTCAGAGCAGGACAGCCCACCATCTAGTCACAATGCTACTGGAGCGCGATGAAAAGGAACAGCTTCATTCCCAGAGTGTAATATCCATTACACTTTAATTAAGTAAGGCCAGGCCAGCCTTCTTATTCCACAATTAACTGTCTGCTCCTTTTGTGTTTAGCTTCTCTGCAGTTTCTAAAGCAACAGTGGCCGGCTGGCACTTATTTTCTGAGAAAGGACTCTTTAAAAAGAATGGTTGAAAAGGTTCTGCTAATTTTTTTTTTTTTTTTTAAAGAAAGCTTCTTAATTTTGTTCTGAAAACTCCGATTTCTACAGGTGTAGAAATAATTACACATCTGTTGCACACTAAACATCACAATGTGAAACGCAACACTTGCATCTTGTTGTTCTTCTGTCCAGTGGAGAGTGGGTCCATTAGTGGAAAATGTGCATGAACTACATGGTATACCACACTTTTACAAATGCCAAAAAAACACATCTAGTAGCACATGCTGAGAGGTTCCACCATGCTTAAAACAAAGAATAGGTCAATCAACAGCCTGTGCAGTTATGCACAGCTTGGAGTTCAGCTTAACAACAACAACAATAATAATAAAAACAGTCAAAGAGCCAAAAGAATTTATTTCAAGTGTACAAAATAAACAAGCACAACCGTGGGCTTACAACTGCTGTGAAGTGCCATGAAAAATGGGGGGGAAAAAAACAACAAGAAGGAACTGTAAAGTACAATGTGGACATTCTAATTATAGTCACAATTTTCACCTACATATTGATAATCACTGGGATAGTCATTTAAATCCAGTGTAGTCTATTACATTGGAAATGACTGTTGGTTAAACATGGGATTTCTGTGTGGAATGCTATTTTTTAAAACCTATGGCCAAAAGTGCAAATACATATATAAAGTCTCTGCAGAAATAAATATCCCAGCTCTTTAAATTAAATTTTTATTCTTTATCACATATAACACGTTTAGGAAAAGTTCTTTCATTAATGCTCATACTTCAGGTATGCTGAAGGGAAGATGTTTGTAAGAACCTGACCATGTACACTGAACCGTATACTATAATGAATGATTTACATAATTTCAGATTTAGAAAAAAAAGAAGCATAAACATGATTTGTAATTTAACAAGGGGGCTGAAAGAAAGTTACTACTTTAAAAATTCTATGGTTTAAAAAAAAAAAAAATACTGGCAAATATTTTAATATACTGACAGTTGGAATCGAAGGAAATAATACAAAGGCAATGGTAAAAATGCTAAGACTACTAGTATGGTACTGCAAATAAATTAAAGGAAACCCAGCTTAACACTACAAGCATATATAAGAATGTTTAAGAGCTTACTGACCAGTAGTCTCACCTAATTTACTTCTCTATGATGAAACAGACTCAGCAACTGGTTTTAAGTTTGACATTTGTACAGTAGTTTTAGGAATATTCTAGAACTGAGTGATTTGGCAAGAACTGTAAATCCTCACATGGTACTAAGCTAAAAAAAATGTAAAAACAAATGTCTAGTTCTATGCATTTTCATCTAAACATGTTTGCAGTCTTGCTACTGCCAGGTCAGCATGTGGGATGTGATACTTTGTGACGAAACACAAATCAACAATGTTACAATAACACATTCTTTTTGTTTAGTATTAGAAAAACACAAAGTACAGAATCTACAATATATTTACAAAATGCATAACGAGCATCTTCTGAGTAAACCTCAATGGAAAAGAATGAAAATCTATAGACAAAAAAAAATAATGGAGTTTATGTGACTTGGAATAGTATTAAGTGGCAGGTGATATACACTTGGGAAATTGGCATCAGCGCCATCTAGTTTTTAGAAAAATAAAAGGATACATGGCACCTGACCAAAACACAAGCATTTAACCCTCACTCCAGCGACCATGTGTGAGAACTATGAATGAAATGGTGAATGTGGTAAACACAAATTGGTAAAAGTACTTCTCTTAAACTGAATTTTGAAGATTTGGTCTTAGACATACCAGGTGGTCTAGGGTTAGCTGTGTTGAACACAGAGTTTGCTTTGGTCACTGACAATTCTAAAGATGCATTATTCAGCTCTTTCATTTTGGTAAGTAATGTGGCATCTTGGGTAATGACACTTGAAATGACATTCAATACTTTCATACTAAATCTATTTAGTATAACAACTACAGAAAACATTTGTTGCAATATAACACACTGGCCAATCTCCTGTGGTCTGTTCATTACCAAACAATTTCAGAAAATGTAATTGAAATAGAAGTATAAAAATACACAGTGGGGGGGAAAAAGGTAATTGCCTGGCCATCTGTTCCCATTTCTGTTTTCTGTCCCTTGGCAACAAATGTCATTCCACCCAATAGAACAGAAACTATAATGTTTTAAACAAGAGCACCCTGTAGAGAGGTCACTGAATTCAAAGATATCCCCCACAACGCCCTGATACCAAAAAAATAAAATAATAATTCAGTACTAAGCTGTGTGTGCTCAGTTTTCAGTAAATAGCTTGGTGACTTCAGCTCTACTTTATATGGTAGTCTGTGCTGTACACATTCTTCAATTTATTACAGAGGAGTGTCAGTCAACGTATGCGTTTCATTATTATGCTGCCAAGAAGAGCTACTAAATGGTTTTTAATTGTTCCTGCAACAGTGACAATATAGACTATTCAATTCAATGCTTAGTCCTTCACTTTTCAAACTCAGGAAAAAAAACAAAACTTTGTTTTAAAGGTTTCACCTTTTATATGTTCACATTCATTACAAATTACTTAGCCACAATATATCATGTCTTTAGACATTCTACTCTGTGACCTAGTGTAAAAGCCTGGTATAATCCAGATTTTTAATGGATTCTTGCAAAATGGTGCCAGATTTTCATACTGTACATTCACGGCCTTGATAATTTCACTGTTTGAGAAATTAGAAATTGCTACTTAACTGAGATAACTGAAAGCTGTCCTTAGTCACAGGATACATAATGGCTAGATCACATATGTAAAACATCCTTTCAGAGAAAACCAAGAGTGCTCAAAGAGAGCAAAGCAGTGGCTGATGTGTGTGTGTGTGTGTGTATATATATATATATATATATTTTTTTTTTAAATTGCATAGGCAGCTCCACACAGTGATTATGTCACAATTCAGCTATAGTGTTATTGAGACAGACAGTTTCTTTCTAGATGCTTCTCTTCCAGGACAGGGAGCATCTGGGTGTGGAGTGTAAACTGAGTCCCAACTCAAAACATCCCTCGCCCCATCCCTCCCTGCTACTTTTTCTTTACGGATGCCAGTTCCTTCTGAATGTCAGCAAACTTGGGCCGGTTTTCAGGTTTGTACTCCCAGCATTTCTGCATGATCTTGTAAACCTCCTCTGGGCATTTCTGCGGACAAGACATTCTGTATCCTGAGGAGATGAGATGAAGAGGCATGAGGATCTTGATATGATAATGATGCACATTAGGATCAAATAAAACCTCATAAAAAGCTATTTCTCCCCCAACAGCAAACTTCATTATTTTATTTGTTTCAATAAGTATGTCCTTCAGTAACTTACATTATTTTCTCATCCCTCCCGTTTTTTGTGTGTAAAGCATAACCAATTAAAACGCCTGTAGCACAGAACTAATGAGCATATGTGCTGTCATCATCCATTAGCAAAAACAGGCCTGAGAAATTACACTTAAGTTTTAATCCATGATGGATGACTGTGTGAAATGAAAGAAAAAAATAAATTAATCATTTGCAAAATGCATTATGGTCTGTCTGGTTTTGAAAATTAGGTAGTGAGTACATTATATATAATGTACAAATTATAAAAAGTAAGTTTCTAAAGCATTCAATCGTCTGAGCATGATAATACTTCCACATCATTTAAAAAAAAAAAAAAAAAAAACAAACCACCTGGGACCATGGACACAGTGAATAATACAGTGACTACATAGACAAAAATAAAAGCCACACAGCCTTGTGTGGCTAATTGTTTTGATAGTTAATGGGGATCAACATCTCACTGCACAATATTGAAAATGGAAATTCTAAAATCTAGAGAAGAGTAATACTTTTCTAAAATGGAACAGCGCGTTGGAGTGTACCTTTCTCTACTTGCTCTCGAGCTTGCTGGTTGGTCATACCGGGGTAAGGGCACATTCCCAGGCTGAATGTCTCCCACAGGAGAATGCCATAGCTCCACACATCACTCTCAGAGCTGTATCTCCCTGCACACAAACAATTAAGACTAATAAAAAACAACACCAGGTTCATCAATATGATACACAGGCAGCCAATGTTATAGTGCAGGTGAGGTGGCAAAATACAGATGCATACAATTCCCCCTACAGGGTGAATAGTTCAAAGCAATTATTACCAATGTTATCAATCAAATTCTACATCAACAGGTAAGGATGCAGTAAATAATACACATAAAACAAACAAAAGCAAGAAATACCATAATTCAGTGCTTCAGGTGCAGTCCACTTAATGGGAATCTGTTTCAAGCCAGATGATGAGTAAATGCCATCATCCTCTTGCCTGGACATCCCAAAATCGCTGATCTTCAGCAGGTTGCTATCTCCCACCAGGCAGTTTCTTGCAGCCAAGTCCCTGTGGAAGATTTATGAACACCATTCATTCTCACTCTGCCTCACATCTCATTGGGGCTGGGGGTATCACCCTGCATATCGCTGTGATTGGGGTCAAGCAAAATGGAGCTGTGGGTCTGGACTCAGACCCTGAGGGAGTTTGTGCTGCTGATCATTACTGTTCTTCTGCTGAAACAGTGCAGAGCCAGTGCACACATTCACCATCATACAGCTTTGTACACGCGTTTTGGGAGAGAGACTCTTAACAATGTTGCTAGTAAAGCAGCATCTTTCATCACATCAAGTCCTTCAGCTCCTCATTATCCATCGCAGGGAAAGGATTTCAAAGGAAAGCTGTTTGTTATCAAGGAGTTATTCAAACTGAATATTAACACGTGAGTGGGTGAGGAAGAGTTTTTGATGAAGTAAAACCCAGAAATTTCTTGATATATCTGAATAAATTAGAGCAAGGATTTTTGAGGGAACTACAGCTAATTTTAATCCAGACTGTAGGAAGCCTAACACAACAGCATGTATTTCTGGACACACACAATCTACACTGGCACACAACAGAATGTGTTTAGGTGTGGAATTATCATGGACATTCTTAATTGAAACATTCTGCACCAATTACTTACTTGGTGATATGGATGGGAAAATAAATTCAATAAATTGCATTAAAGGAATTTGGAATGTATATTTCTTAATACCCAATTAAGTATATTATATATTACTTAATTGGGTATGGAAGCCCATACAGCAAGTTCACCACTCTGTTTCAAAGATAACATTTCATTGTCAAACAGTTGTACACAGAAATGGAAAGCCCTCGTACTCTATGTAAATCACTGGTATGGCCTCACTTGACCATAAAATACAATAGAGGCTTGTTGGCCGAACACCAGTCTGTTACTGCACTAATTTCAACATTAAAATAAGGCCATGTCCACACTGCAGGCCTTAATGCTCAATTATGACTCTGTATTCTAGCTTTTTAGCTTTCGCTTTTTCCCCTGTTCACATTGAAAACTGATATTAAAAAGAGTAATGTGAACAGTTCAGCATACTGAATTGAGCATAAAATCGAATTCAGGCCACGTTCGTTTTGCAGTGTGAAGAGATATGTGAACAGACTGAATTTATTCTAGATTCTCCTCTAGTAATAGCACTGATTCTGTAGTCTGATTAATGAAGATTGGTTAACCAAAAAAAAAAAAAAAAAAAAAAAAAGACCGATTGCGTGCTTCAGACACGGACTGCAGCTATAGAGTGAGCATTTTCAAACCCTCTACCACTTTTGAAATTGCAGCTGTATTCTATCACAAACTCCATTACTCGCTGTGTGATTAACTGCAGTTCATCTACTCCCTCTAACTCTGCCACAGCAGCAACTGCTATAAAGGCAAAGCGGCATTTTCTCCACCTTGATGTGTTCCATATCTGCTGGAGAACAAATCCTAGAGATTCTGCCCTGTCACGGAGCAGAAAAATAATGACAGTAACATATTACTGGATTGTAGACATTTTTTTTTTTAAAGACTGGAATGTTGCTCCCATTTCAGTTTTATATATTTAAAAAAAAATGTCTGTTGCTCACACCAACTCCCATCGGTCTGAAGTGTTGGATTTGGCATTTCTGCTGACTGGAGTTTCTAAGCTGTGAAGGCGGTCGCAAGGTGCCTGGCACTGAGAAACTAGAAATATGCTGATAGTATGATTTACATCGTAGCTTCTCTTGAGAGAAGCACAGTTTCACAGCTCAGTGTGCTACACTCTCACTGTGGATATTACTGTAGAGCAGCAGTGGACACAGAGAAATCAAGGAACTAATTTACGAAAGGACAGAAGGCAATTTCACAGCTTTGGTCTTATTTATCGTTAGAATGATGGAATATAGTTTTTTATGGTTGGAGAAAGTCAAGTTTTTTTCTAAAAAACCTAGAATTTAAGTAAGAGGGTTTATAATCAGAAGGTTGTGAACCGCCATGTTGTCAGTGAGCAAAGTACAATCCCCACACACACTGCTCCCCGGGCACCTCTCATGGCTGCCCACTGCCCAAATACACTGCGGTGTATCACAACGACAACCCTTGGCAGTTTGGGATTTGAAGCGGCAACCTTTCGATTACGGGTCCATTTTCTTAACCGCTAGGCCCTCAATGCTCATATCTTAACATGTTACACCAGGTGGGGAAGGCACAACAAAGACTGCATTTTCAAAGACTGCATTGGCCTGCTGGCCAACTTCTATCACTCCACCATCGAGTCTCCTGATCTAATGCTGTACAGTCATCATCAAAAGTTAAGAGAATGACACAAATACTGGTTTTCACAAAGTTTGCCGCCACAGTGTTTTAGGTCTTTTTGTCAGTTGTTTCTGTGGTGTATTGAAGTATAATTACAAGCATTTATGAGTTTCAAAGGCTTTTATTGACAAATGAATTTTTTGATGATCAGATAAATTGTTTATTTAGGTGGAATCTTAGTAGCAGCAATATCCTTGCCTGTGAAGCCCTTTTTATGCAGCGCAATGACGACTGCACATGTTTCCTTGCAGGTAACCATGGTTAACAGAGAAAGAATTACGATTTCAAGCATCACCCTCCTTTTAAAGCATCCCGTCTGCTATTCTAACTCGGTCAGCATGACAGAATGATCTCCAGCGTTGTGCTCGTCCACACTCTCACTTGTGTTAACAAGAGGATCACTGAAATCAGCAAGTCCTTTTGTGGCAGGGCTTAAATGCAGTGGAAATGGTTTTTTTGGGCTTAAGTTCATTTTCATGGCAAAGAGGGACTTTGCAATTCATCTGATCATTCTTCATAACATTGTGGAGTATGTCCAAATTGCCATAATAAAAAAACGGAAGCAGCAAACCTTGTGAAAACCAGTAAGTGTCGTTCTCAAAACTTTTGGCAATGACTGTACAGTGTGGTACAGTTGCTGTAAAACAGAGGACAAGGAGGAAGTGCAGCCCTCCTCAGAGATATTCACATAGACAGGGAGCCAATTAACATAATTAAAGACTCTTCACATCCTGGACACTCACTTTTCTCCTCCGTGGCCTCTGGAAGATGTTCAGTGAGAGTACTCAAAAACATCTTTTATCCCAGGCAGTAAACCATGCCCCCCCCCAAAGTCAGTCATGACTTACAAGCCTGCAATATACGTCATCATGTAATCTATTCTGAATGTAATTCCTTTATATAAGCAATTTAACATCTATTCTTGAACAGGTTTCTGCTATTTACATTTTTTATATTGATTGTATTGTAGATAGATTATCTTAATTATTATGTTGCCAGGAAGAGCTACTAAACGGTTTTTAATTGTTCCTGCAACAGTGACGATATAGACTATTCAATTCTATTCTAAATGCTTGTAGGGACATGGCCCCTGCCTGACCTGTGGATGCAGTTTTTGAGCTCGAGGTATGCCATTCCTGCCGCAGCATCCAAAGCGAACTTCACCAGCTGCTTTGCCTTCAGGTCTTCTTTCTTCTTCCGCAAGAAAGACAAGAAGTCCCCTCCTGTCATGCATCAGAGCAAAGAGACTATGTGAGACTATAATTACAAGAATTTTGATGTACCATGTCAAGTTATTAAAGTTCTTTAGAGTATTAGTACCTGGTACAAGCTCCATCACAATATAAATTGGCTGTCTTTGAGTACAGACACCTATTAACTTCACAATATTCGGATGATCATATTGCTTTAGAATCCTGTAAAGAAATTTTAAAATAAACAAATGGTAAGACAACCCGAAATAAAATGATGCAGCTAGACTAAATCATTTGCATATGTCTCTGAAATCTTTACACAGTCTGTACTTGAACAGGGTGCAATATCAACTGTTTGTATATTACAGTATAGAAAATTTAAAATATGTACATCACTGCAAGTATTAATTTATGACATGAAAAAACAAACAATGGTCTTTACAGACCTTGCTTCCGACAGAAATTTGATCTTCAGGTCCTGTGGCAGATCTTCTTTACAGGTCTTGACTGCCACAGGCGTTTTGTCTCTCAGAGTTCCTTTGAACACCTCACCAAAGTTGCCCTAGAAACAGGATTTTTCCCCATCAAAAGATTAATCTGTGTAAACAATGTCAATGACGCACCAACATAGTGTTCTTGACACTAAAACATACTTTGCCTAAGAGCTCCCCAAGAATGACATCTTCGTGGTTCAGGATCCACTTCTTATCCTGAAAATGTAATAATTTATTTTAATCTGAATCCAAGTAAGCATAAAAACAAAAACAATGTCAAATTTCTTTTCCTCTAAGTGTCAGTCTATTTTTCAAACAGCAAAAACATGAAGACCTCACAATGAGGGACACCCACAACCACAGAAGTCCTTGTCTGATGCTCCTTGTATGTAATTACACAAGTATGGCCCACAAAGCTTTCATTTACATAGTATTTCACCAGATGTTTGTCAAATAATTATGGAAGCCAAGCAATTAGGGTCCAGACCACTGATTGAAGCAACAAAGAGACTGACTTGAACAACAACAGCACAGCAGCAACTCTTAAAACACTATAAGGAATCCACTGAACAGGCAGCTTCTTCCCAGTCAATGAACCTCATCAATTACACACAAAAACACATCCTCCGAAAATTACAAAAACTTTACATTCAACAGAGAGAGGCCTAAAGGTCAGAGACATTGCTTTGCACTGATGCGGCCTAAAGCCTGTCGGTGGGCCATTAAAAAGCACTTAACGTTTTGAAGCATCAGCAAATTCACCTCAGTGGTAATGGGAGAAATCATTAGCACCACACTGATAATGACTTCAATTAAAATACCATTAAGTTCAACACCACTGAGACAAGCTTTGCAGACCTTCATCAACACATAACAAACTGGAAGGTATGAGAAACAGTTCCATCCATTCAGTTCAATCAGTAATAATATCTTGGTTAACAATAATGGCCACAGAAAAGTGAATTCCTATTCTGACATACTGTGAACAAGGCATTGTTTAAGAACTACTTCAACTGAATAAATAGCATGTATAAGCATTTCTCTCTCTCCTCCTCTCAGTCAGGCACATGAGCAGAACAACTATAATTTGCACCAGCAGAAAACTGGTCCAATCACTGCTCTAGTGGAGGAGCTGAAAGACGAGCGACTCCAGAAGGTAACCTGTTTTGTAGTATTTTTGAGGGGGAGCAGTCAAACCATAAAGAACAACACTCACACAGATGCTGGGATCTCCATCCTACTCTCCACTTATTAACTTTTCGGTATTTCAACCTAACTACGCCCGGTTGAATAACTATATGTTCAGACATGAAACAAAATAGAAGTCGGATTTCTCTTACTGTTACTGCTCTATTCAAAAGTGAAAGAAAAATACAAATGGTTCTTATTACAAGCTTCCCAAGTCCAAGAGACTCATATAACTGAACTAAAGGAAAAACACACAAGTGCAGGCTGATAGCTCTGCCACCACATAACACAGCTTGTCTTAAAGGTGCATTTCACATCTGTTACAAAGCACAGCAAAACAACTGTCTATTGAAAAAAAATAACCCACACATTCTTCTCCGTAGGCTTGTCACAATATTGAAACTAAGGATGGTACTTGATTCTCGAAACTATATCTGATACTACAAGGGGGAGAAAAAAAAAAGAAAAAAAAAGTTGCGCGCATACACACAACATCTGACACGTCCACAGGACCATGCATTAGACTTCTTTTATTTCGTAACTATTCCTATAAATCCTGGATGTGACACACTGGATGTGACTTTATTAAACACTCCCCATCTGCTGTGTATTACATAGAAAAATATGGGAAAAAATCACCATCACAGTACCCCAAAACACAAACCAAAATAAGATGGTCTCAAAAATTGTGCTTCCCAGTCATCTTTACAGATCATTTCCCAGGCTGAATGAGTGAAGTCCAATCAAATTCGATGCCATATAAAAGGAAATTTCCTCACCTTGACAACAGGGTTTAAAAGGACAACCCCAGATTTCTTCGTGATGACCTGCTTTGTGGAGTAATGATGCTCTATTAGCTGAGGAATGGTGGGGAATCCGGTGCCTTCAAACCGATATTGATTCTATGCAAAGAGGAACAGAAGCCAGATGTTATGATCTTTGGAGAAAAAAAATTAGCAGTTAGATTAAAATACAGAATATTTCAGTCATAGAGATTCAATAAGGTATTGGGAAAAGCAGATAAGCAGGTGTCCCCTTCAACCCCTCTCCAGTGTACTCACATCAGCAAACTGGATGATGAAGTGCCGCCTCTGACCATCGGAGAACACAGACAGAACATATTCCCCAGGTTTGCCATGACTTTCACGCACCAAGAAATCACCCTGCTGTTTCAGAAGCTCCTGAGCTTCAGTCCTGGGGATAGCACCATGGTACCACTCCTGTTCCCCCAGGGGCTTTTCACTGGTGGGAATCACATCAAAAAACTGCAGAGAAACACATTCACTGACATTTAGTATTACCATTATGAGGAGCAGCTTTGAAAAACAAGCATAGAAATATATCCAGTTTTTGATACTGATTACAAGCTCTAAATTGGAGCTTGTAATTTTTTTCTCTCATGCTGATACTAACTGAAGATGAACCCAGGAGAGACTTTGGTGAGCGGATGATCCCAGCAAAGGAGTGTCGCAGTGTGTCAAACTTTGATACCTTTGTGGCTTTGTCCTACAACAGAAGACACATACAGTAAGACATTATTTAGCACATTATGAAACCGATGTCTCTTAATCTGTCTAATCCGATTAAAAGGTTATGATGAATCTGCATCTAGCAAAATCTCACAGTAATTCATTTCACACTTGGGCCTTGAATAGGTACATAAACATTTATTTTCTCACTCGAGAACAATGCCATGCTGCTCTGAAGGGTGTGGAAGACAATCTCTTCAGAGGAAAAAGTGAGGATCTACTGCCCTCCACAGTCTCATTACACCAACACCAGCCTCATTTAGAAAAAAAGCAGAATAAAACTAAAACATGTAAACAACATGCCATAACTCATAAAATCAGACTAGGGGTGGAAGATTGGTGGGGTGAGTTTCAGTGGGACATCAGAGGGATAATCTCGGATTAGGCAGACTTCAGACATTGCAAAACCAGCCAAATGTGATAAAGTGGTAAGGATCAGATCCATGGAAATAATGACAAGACCCTATCCAATCATCACGCCTCTGAAACACACAAGCGATGATGAGATTTTGTATAAGTGAAAATGACTTTCAGGAATCAAGTGTTGGGGTTATATCAGATTTTTGGGGTGATTTATGCAATATAGCAACACTTTCCTGAGAAATGCCCTAAGCACCCAGTCGGGAAACATCTCTACTTGGTCTGCTTCTTCCCACAGGCCATTCAGGCTCTCAACCTGGACCTTCACATCTCTTTCCCTCCTCAAGGGAGTCATACAAAATATAATATATTCTGTGCAACTTCATTGAATTACAGGATGCAATAGATTTGCCTAAGACAATATACTTGCTAATTTTATTCTATATGGTTTATTCTGTTTTATAGTTTGTAGCCATACATAAGCTAAACATATTTGGAGCATTTCACTGCAAGTACAGCATATGATGGCTTATGCGACAAATACAAATGTTAATTTACTGTTAGATGTGAAAAATCCATTACAGACTTATATGGTACATTTAATGTTTCATTTTGCTTATGTTTGAACTGCATAATTTTATAAAATACTCCCCTTTCCTCAAACATCTGGGAAAGCATAAATGGATTTTTGTTGTAAAATTATGAGACTCAACACAACTGCACATCCACCACATTTCATACCTGGGGAACTGGGAAAGGTTAATAAGATAACTGACCATTGAGTTGATGGAGCGTGCGTCTTCTTCGTAGTTAACAACAGGCGGTGGTTCCTTGCCCTCGTTCTCCTGCATCTTCTGCTCCAGCAAATCTTTCTGGGCCAAGAGCTTTGCCTCTGTGCAGCGCAGCAGCTGTACGGTCTGTTTCAGCTCCTCCAGAGACTGTTTCTGACTGAGTAGTAACACCACGCTGAGAGCGCGAGAGCAAGCAAGAGAGAGAGAAAGAACATTCATTTAGATTAACACAAACACTAGCAAAATCCCTTTTGTGGAACATTTGGTGAGGAGAGTTTTTGACAAATTGCTGCAAACTGAAATGAGTTGCTGCCTAAGCACTTGTCCTCTATTTCCCCTCATATGCACACATATGGGATGAATTTTTTGAAAGAACAAACGTCACCAAGCATCAATACTTAGAATCAGAGAAAAAAGTAATCTCTGAGAACAGTTGGAGGGTGCTTAGCCCCCATATGGGTCCCGGAGGATGAGCGTGTGGACTGATTATGTCATCAGCTATTTTTCCCCCAGGGATTAGCCAGCAGACCTTAAAGAATGTTCCGGACGACACGTTCAACAGTCCGACCCCATCCGCCAATCACTGCACATTTTCACAAAAACTTCACAGCTGCAATGCAGATTTCAGACTATTTAGAAGCTGCCGTCAGACGTCATACTGGTGGTCAGTTTTCAGGGGCAGAAAAACACTGAATAAAGTCAAGTAATGGACTGATGGATTAGCCATTTCGACCATTTCAGTCAAATTTTGATGAATTTGATGATAGCCAGATATTCAATTTGAAAATGGGAAAAGAACACTGTGTTGGCAAGTTTCGAATTTACACAAACTATGTGGCTCAATCACAATGCAAATACTATACACTATGACACATCTCACTATTTTGGCACACCTCTATTACACACACAGAGATGTACTCCTTACTAGGAGAAGAGTTCTGCAAATTGATTGATGTCAATCACAGATTCTTGCATTCAGGGCTCTTCTCTCAGCTACTGGATGTCAGCATGGCTTTTAGAAATGTGTGCAGTGTGAGGTAGGCTCTGGATTTGATGAAGAATTGTTAAAGGGAAAACACGTTGCCACAACGCTGCAGGCAGCATATATGCTGGTGTAGTTAGATGTGGATTTTTATACTGACAAAAGAACAAAATGGAACAAACTGGGTGTTCCATGTGGCCAATTTTAAAAATTATATGACATTGGAAAGTGAAAAAAAAATACTACATCTCATTGGAAAATTTGTTTGAATCAGAAACACACATCAAAACATTAATTACCACATCAAGGTTTATGGTAATAATAATAATTATATTTACGCACTCAGACTTCTTCTCACAGGTCTTTGTGGACTCTATGATCTTGCTTTCGAGCTCAATCATCAGGTCCTCTTTGCTGTGAAGATTATCCTGGGTAATAAGCAGCTCATCTGCTGTGGACTTCAGCCTGGAGGCCGCAGGCATTCAAAATAAGAGCAGAAAAAAATACATAAATAAAAGCATGCAAAATCAACAAGACGAAGTGTATATACGAAATGTGGAATACTTGGGGAGCGTGTCACAATTCCTGAATACCACACTCACATGGCTTGTAAACTGTCCGCTGTCAAATTATTCCACAGAATCTCATTGGCCTGAAGATTCTCTGTGTCCTCTAACAGAGACACATCAAACTCTACAGAAGATTCTTTGGTTTCAGGTGACCTGAAGAAAGACATGAATGAAGCACCTATATGTGTCAAACCTACATTAACACACAAGCATATGAATAGTCTGGTGAAAATTTGTGTTACCCAAGGATGTTTGGAGAACATACCTGTACACTTCAATAAACGGTTCGTATTCTGTCACAGGATCAATTTGGTCAATGGAGGTGTGGATTTCTTTGTGCACCTTAACAATCTCATCAGTCAAAAGGCTGGTGATTTCACTGTACTCCTCCAAGATCCCCTTCCTTCAAATGAGAATTAAAAAAAAAAAAAAAACAGAAATGATTTCAATACAAATCAGACAAATCTTTATCAAATAAACTAGACATTACACAGCTGTTTAGCTTCAATGTATCATGACTGCATTATTTGTTCTTTAGACACTACAGGACTTCAGATTAATCACAACATTAAATGAATCAAACTGCTAAAAAAAAAAAAAAAAGGAGATTTCATTAGCAGCAGGATGTGCTGTATTGTTTAAACCAACGATTACAGAGGATGTAATGTATCGCTTCTTAAGATGTGTGTGGGTTTGATCTTAATGCAAGTTACATAAGGTTAGTGGATGGTTTATTTAATAGGTGTGGACATTTCACTTGTGTGTTTCCCCCTCAAAATAATTGCATACAATAATGGCCAATGTCAGGGAATCATTTTTTTAAATCAGTAAAATGTGGAAGTCACACACACACTCATCATCCCAACATGCTAGACTAAAAGACACTTTTGATGTAAAATGTGTGCGTCCGTCTGTCAGTAGGTGAGACATCGCGGTGCAGGCAGTGCTCACAGTGCGCCGATCATCTCCTCCTGCATCCTCTGCAGCGAGTCGAGCAGCAGGGGCAGCGCTGTGTCGTGGTAGTGCTCCTGATGCAGCTGGGCACTGCGCACCGCCAGCACATACTGGTTATGCAAGTTGTGCAGCTTCATGGTAGCCTTGTCGTAGCGATCGCGGGCCTTCTCCGGCTCCTTGCCTGCACACAGAGGGAAGAACAGGAAGATTTGAACACATCTCACTGATTCTATCCTCACTGCATTGGCTACCGGTAAAATTTCACGTAGACTATTAAATTATAGACTGCTCCCTGATTACAGGAGAATTGCGCTCACAAGGCTCTGGGTCTTACAGGTACCGAGAATAACCAAATTCTCAGCAGGTGGACAAGCCTTCTGCTACAGAGCTCCCCTGCTTTGGAACACACTTCTTGCTAATGTTCGGAGTGACAATATTTACAACTTTTTTTTTTTTTTTTTTAAATCAAGCATTCCATAAGTTAAAACTCACATATACGACATCTATGCCGTTCTAGATAGTCCACTGGGGCAATCAGGCGTGGCAAAAAGTGACACAAATTCCTGTTTTCACAAAGTTTCCTGCTAGTGTTTTAATTATTATGGCTATTTGCATATACTCCAGAATGTTATGAAGAGTGATCAGATGAATTGCAATGTCCCTCTTTGCCATGAAAATGAACTTAATCCCTAAAAACCCATTTCCTGTGCAATTCAGACCTGCCACAAAAAGACCGGCTGAGATCATTTCAGTGTTCCTCTTATGATTATCTTATAAAAACAAGTGAGAGTGTTGATAACCACAAGGCTGGAGATCATTCTGTCATGCTGACTGAGTTAGAATTGCAAACGGAATGCTTTAAAAGGAGGGTGATGCTTGAAATCATTGTTCTTCCTCTGTTCACCATGGCTACCTGCAAGGAAACATGTGCAATCATCATTGCTTTGGGGCTTTACAGGAAAGTGAAAGTGAAGTGATTGTCATTGTGAAACACTGCAGCACAGCACACGGTGTTGGGTCCTCTGCTTTTAACCATAAACCATAAAAAGGGCACAGCCAAGGATATTGCTGCTACTAAGATTGCACCTAAATCAACAATTTATCAGATCATTAAAAAGTGATCAGTGTTGTGAAGAAGGCTTTAGGGTGCCCAAGAAATCCAGCAAGCGCCAGTACTGTCTCAACTGCGGGATGGGGGTGCCACCAGTGCAGAGCTTGCTCAGGAAAGGCAGCAAGCATGTGTGACTGCATCTGCATGCACAGCGAGGCAAAGACTTCTGGAGGACGGCCTGATGTCAAGAAGGGCGGCAAAGAAGCCACTTCTCTCCAAGAAAAACTTCAAGGACAGACTGATATTCTGCAAAAATGACAGGGATCGCTGAGGACTGGGGTAAAGTATACATAAATGTTTACTTTGCATAGGACAGCAACACAGTCAACTCTATAGGAACATAAACTCTCTGTTAATGTCTACAGACAGTCAGGATAGATATTTCTCATTTCCTTCTCAGATTGCAACATTAAGTATGTTTTTGATTGTCAGTTATGGGTCAGAAGTGCAACCAATCCTGTGATCTGGAAATGTTTGACTACTCCTGATGTGCTCAAACAGACTTTAATGCTCTTTGTTGATTTCCATTTTGAGTGCACAGGATAAATCTGTCTATATCTCATGATATAAAATATGTAATGAATGTAAATACATCATTTTATGTTATATATATAAACAAACTAAATTTATATAAGATTTAACATTTTTAACTTTCTAGGATGATCCATTGGTAAGAGGTCATTTCATATATGGTGAATATTGTAAAAAGAAAAAAAAACAAAAAAACAAAACTGATATATTTTATTCATATGCTGTTTTTACAAAACATCTGATTAGTAGGCATGCCTCTTTTACCAAAAACCCCTTTGCATTTCCTAATACCTTTGCATGACACTTAATAAAGATCCCATCATGCTTGAAATTCCTTTTTTTTTTTTTAAACAGACAACAAAGATGTTTAACCAGCCCTGAAGCTGTTCAAGGCCTGTTTTTTGGCAAGTCATCATGCTTTACCTTTTGCAACGGCTTCCTTGTATTTTTCTTTGGCACAATGGGCATCCTTGGTTAACTGTCGATAGGTGCATTTCAGCTTTTCCAAGTCATTTTTTGTTACCTTTAAAAAAAAGTTCAAACAAAGTAAAGTTAAAGTAAATATGTAAAAGCCTGAAGACAAACAGTGGATAGGGACATTTAAAATATGTGATGATGCTCATGGGAAAATATTTCCATGTAACATCAGAAGGAAGTGACTAGAACAATCATATGTGGTGATATAAACAGTGACACACACCTTGTAGAGCTCTGACTGGATCTGCTGGTGAAGGCTTTGGTAGCTCTTTTTTACATGCTGCTTGTCTTTGATCATCATGGTGAGGCGGTGAAGAGGTCCCGAGTTGAGTTCCTCTGCATGGGACTTCATGATTTTGCTCAGGTTTTCAGTCTGTTGCACCATACTAGTCCAGGACTGAGAGTTGGGGGATAGAAGCGATGCAGAAAACATTATTATGGGTAAGACACAAACGCAGGCCGTTATCAAGGCAAGTAAGAGCAGGGTCGCTACCTTGGAGACGCTACTGATGTACTGGATCTGGGAGCTCTCGTGCTTGTCCACCTGCTGGCTGATGTTGAGCAGAAGCGAGGAGTACTCCTTGTCGCTCTTCACACGCAGTGTCATGAAGCGCTTGACTGTGTCCAGCAGCTTCAGCTCCCAGTCCTGCAGTTTGATCAGGCCCTCGTGGGAGTTACGCAGGTCCTGACCAAACCCCATCTTCTTCTGGAGGCACGCAGTTTCTCTCACTCACTCACCAGGGACAAGCAGCTCTCAGGTCTGCATGTTTTTTCCCTTTCTGCAAAGAGGAAATGACAAACATGTCAGGGTTTTTTTTTTCTGTCACAGATAAAAACCTTAAAGCATACAATGAGGTAACATAATCTACCCTGTGCAGAGCTCAAATAAAGAAATAAAGCACCTCAAATGACGATTGTTTTAGTAAAAAAGTTAGCTGGACGTTATCGGCAATTAAAAAACCAATGTGTGTGTAGGTTCAGACATGCATGTGAAAGTGGAGATTTTAAGGTTTTTGTTTAATTAGTAAGAGAAAATCCAGCGATGACCTGTGAACGTATGTGGGAAAACTCAGGTCAAATTATCGATGCTCCACTCTTTTTAACAAGATGCTCCTCAATGCACTCTGTGGTCTATTCCATTTTCAAGAAATAATGCACTGCAAGCAGAAGTGGTTTCGTGCATGTGACGCAGATATTTCTGTGGTAGGTCGGTATAATCAAAATCAAATACCATTTACAGTACACAGTACTACTATTACTATTACATTACTAACACTTTCAAACTTGAAAGTGCCATAAACTATTGGTGTTGATGCGTCGTTTTAACATTTTATTAATGTGATAGTAGTGTGAGCTCATTTTGATACCTTTAAGAGAAAACAGTCATGAAGAGGTGATTATTTTTTTGGACTTATTTAAACCCCCAAGCCACAACTGAACCCATAAATGCAACAGGATGGTAAAAAACACACACACACACACACACACACACACACACACACACACAATACAAATAGGTATTGCATAATCACCACATGAGAGAAAACCTCTTCAGTCTAAGCGAGGATGCACCAAAACAAACCTGACTTTTTAACTCATTACGGTGATCAGAAAGATGTCAGCCTCACTAGATTTGTTTCATATAAGCACCCTGCAGATTGCAGGCAATTACTGTAAATGAGTGCCCCGTGCAGACGGTGGGATTTAATCTGCCATAATGCTTGTTATCGGCTTTATCAGTTGCCTTCTGTGGCTTTGCTGCATCACAGACGAGTACAATAGCTCAGCGTGCCTCATACAAGCTTTTTCAAACACCACCCACTAGCTCGGTCAAGCTTGCATTTACTTATACTAATAGGACCTAAATCATCTGTTTTAAAGCCACTATTTGCAGAGTATTCTGACACTGTAACCATAATTAACAAACTGTTTAAAACTTTGATTGAAGCTGTCGGCAGCTACGCAGCAGCAGGCCTGTAGTCACCACATTTCACACCCATTGCACATTCTTGGTGCGATGATGGGAGCTGCACTGCTGGAATTCATACTGCCACCCACGAGACCCGCACTGTAAACAACAGGGGGATGGCTTCAGAGCGGGGTCAAAACACATTATTGCGGAATGCACCAATGAACCAAAACGTCTTGGCATAATCAAAAGTTCATTGTGGACCGTCATCATTATTACAGCTCATGATGCATGCAGAAATCCTTCAGGTGTTTCTCAATTGATCTATTTTGCATTAACAAAGATCACTTGTACCCTCTCTCACAAGGTGAAGGTGAAATATCCTGAAATAAAGGAAGAAAATGCTTGACTTCAGCAGCCATTCAAAGACCTGCAACAGAGCAAAAATGTATGTGACTCCCTTATCTATCACAACCAGTAGTTAAATGGACAGTACCCCTGACTCTCAGGGTTAAGTGTCTTGCTCAGGGGCACAATGGTAATAGGTGGAGTTTGAACCTGTGACTTTGTAGTCATCTGGTTCATAAGCGAGTATCTAACCCACTAGGATACTACCAACATCACAACAGCTAGCCACTTGACCAACAATGTCCAAAAGTTCACGAGATGCCTTTCAAGTAGTGTACATGCCTAGAGAACTGTCAGGCGCCATTGACTATTACATAAGAATCACCTCACAGTCCACCAACCCAAAGATTCTGAAACTCAATCAACAAGGAGACAACACAAATGCTTTTATTTGAGACTCACAGGTTGTAACAGGGTAGTAGGTTAACTGAATAGGGACAGCAGGAGATCAATAAAATCTAAAATATTATGATTGTCATAATCAATTCCAATGTTGTAAGAATCATGACCTGCACAGGACTTTGTTCCCTTTTTAACAGTTATGATGAACTATTTTATTTTTTTTGCAAATTCCATAAATATATGAATCCATTGCACCATGCCTGTCACATGACCCATAATTATTCAAATAAAACCACTCACTCATTTTCTACAGATGGTTATAATAGCCTAGAAAGACACTCGTCTATGAATCAGAAGACCAGTCACAGATTCTGTGTGTCACTTACTACCATTGTGTCCCAGAGCACGACACTTAACCCTGAGTGTCTCCAGGATGACTGTCCCTGTAACTACAGATTGTAAGGCGCTCTGGATAAATGTAAATATTAAGTTAAATATTTTAATATACATTTACAGCATTTATCAGACGCCCTTATCCAGAGCGACTTACAATCAGTAGTTACAGGGGACAGTCCCCCCATGGAGCAATTTAGGGTTAAGTGTTTTGCTCAGGTACACAATGGTAGTAAGTGGGATTCGAACCTAGGTCTTCTGGTTCATAGGCGAGTGTCTAACCCACTAGGCCACTACCACCCAATATAATATAAAACATAACACGCATGAGTAAGTGATTGTCTTTGTGAAACACTGCAGCACAGCACACGTGCACACCACGAAACGTGTCCTCTGCTTTTAACCATCACCCTTGGTGAGCAGTGGGCAGCCATGACAGGCACCCGGGGAGCAGCGTGTGGGGACGGTGTTGTGCTCAGTGGCACCTTGGCGACCTGGCAACCTTCTGGGGTCTGGATTCCTTACCTGCTAGGCCCCTATACATACATGCATACACACACACTTTATAACAGTATGTTAAGACTTGTGTGCCCTAAATTGAACATCAAATTTCATGTAGCACTGCACAGGTATTCAAAAAGTTATTTTTGTCAGCACAGGCTAATTAATTAATTAAGTCAAATCTTTGCCAAACTGGAACTGCATTTGCTCTAGAGCCTAAACATGACAGACATTTAAGACAATAAAACACACTCCCTGTGCCTAATGCAAGAAAGTAGCACGTTCCTTTCACCAGCAGCACAGTTGGGCCAGTTGGAGGAGTGGATGGAGTGGGAGTTTTGCCACAACAAGGATCTGCAGTGTGCACAGCGAAACAGCGGCAGGGAGAAGGGCGCCTGAATGCCCCAACTGAACAGAGGAACATCACAGAGGAATCTCCTCACACCCACTCACACACACACACACGAAATATGAATATACTGATAAACCACACACAAACTAGTCCTTCCTATAGAAACGCCCTCTCCAGTCCGTTAAGACCCGAGACAGAATGCGATTACAGGGCTCACCGCAGTCCAAAGGCAAAAAGACCACCAGGATTGGGGTCACCAGATTTAGGGGGTGGGGGGGGGGGTGATTATCTGGATGCTGATCTATTTCACCAACTCCACTTCCCCGAAACAACACATTTACAGCATTTATCAGACGCCCTTATCCAGAGCAACTTTCAACCAGTAGTTACAGGGACAGTCCCCCCCTGAAGCAACTTAGGGTTAAGTGTTTTGCTCGGGGCCACAATGGTAGTAAGTGGGATTTGAACCTGGGTCTTCTGGTTCATGGGCGAGTGTGTTACCCCACTAGGCTACTACCAACGCATTCTGCGTGAAAATAATAAATCACGAAAAGTACAGAAAAAAAACAAAAAAAAGCAAATGTGAGCGTAACAATGGCATCGGACGGGAAAGCGGCGAACAGAGCCGGACCAGAGGAATCGGTCCACAGCTTACAGTAATTCCGGAGCAGGTCATGGGGCAACTGGACCAAGGAAACACGAAAGCCGAACGAAAGAAACGAAAGATTGTCGTCCACATAAACGCAAAGCAATATACTACAACGACAAAAATACTGCATACATTTTTTCCTACCACCGAGCAAATAGAAATTTGCCTTGCGCAGACAAGTAAAAACTGTTGTCATTTCGCATTTTGTTGTCCTGACAAAAGATACCAATTAGTGTTTAAACGTAAAGCACTTTACACAACCAGGTGGTCTTCATAAAAGACAAGAAAAGTACTTGAAGCGCCGAGGTTCATTAGCCGACCACGGACACGGTCGTGGACAACGCTGAAAAGTTCCGCGGTGCGGTCCGCACAAAGACCGTCCTCCGGCCACCGACCGCGGGGATATAAAAACAAGAAAAAAAGAAAAAAAAAAGCGAACCCCTGGTCCAGCTCGCCTGCCGCGGGTTCCGGGCGCGACGTGACCCTGAGGTACTAACCGGAGACGCGCTAGCCCGGCTAGCCGTGCTAACGTGTTTTTCCTGCCCCCCTCCCCGCGTTCCCTGGGATAAAACGCGGACGGACGAACGTCCCAATTCCCGGGGCGCCGAGCCGCGGACCCCGCGGCGGTCGACGGATCACACGACGCACTCACTTTGTTCGAGCCTCCTCTTATTCGTCCGCGTTTCCTGACCCGCTCGCCTGCTATTCCTATTTTCTTCGCCCGCTCGCCGGAGTTGGGAGTCGGGAGGGGTTTCCGCTCCGATCCCAAACCACAGGATCGTGACGTTTACGGCGGGCTCCTACCTTCTCTCCCTCCCTCTCTCTCCCTCTCTCTCTCTCTCTCTCTCTCTCTCTCTCTCTCTCCCTCTCTCTCTCACAGCAGCACATGTGGACCCGGTGGCGCTAGGTGCGACCGTGACCGAACTCCTGGATCGGGGAATTCGGTTCGGGAGACAGGAGCATTTAAAGTTGGTCGGTATGATGGCTCTCCTGGAGGGTGGCGCCGAGCGTTGGTCTCGGTCCAGGCGTCATTCCAGGCTTTGAGGGCGCCCCGCCCAGTGGGACCCCGGTTAATGGTTACCCTGGAACCCCCATCCCGACGGCGGCGCCTGGGCACATCGGTGTGAAAGTTGTACATAGTAAACTGCAAAACATCTGTTATTTGCCTCATAACGTGTTTGTGGGACATTATCAGTTTTGTCTGTTTTATTACTCTTGGACAAATGTTATGCCATTTGGATATATATTAAAAAAAATGGAAAATAGATATGAACATTTGTTTCATAAAGTGCACAGTGTGTGTAAGCATGTACACCAGAGTGTTGTGTATTGCAAGCTTTATTTTTGAGGCATTGTTCGCAGGTGTATGTATTCACTGTTGTCGAAAAACATGTCACATTTCAAGATGATTTACTTTCAGTCTATTTCCTTTCGAAAAGCTGGGCCATATCAAGTATTTCAGCGAAGGGCTCGGCTGAGATTGTACCTGTTTGCTTTAAACTGCTGTCAAATTGTTGTTTTAATGTAATATGCCAATAAGTTTGGTTCATATCCCACAAGACAACTTTAACAAGTTGTTGCATGTCATGTTCTGTATTCCATCTAATAATAACTCACTCACTCACTTTCCAAAACCACTTAGTTGTCTTATTACTCAGGATTGCAGCTGCCAGAAGCCATCCCAGGTCACAGGGTGGAGACTCACTAGGGCAGGCAGTAAGGAAGTGGCTTCACCCATAATCAGAAGGTTGCCGGTTCGAATCCTGACCCGCCAAAGCACTGCTCCCCGGGCACATTTACATTTACAGCATTTATCAGACGCCCTTATCCAGAGCGACTTACAACCAGTAGTTACAAAGACAGTCTCCCTGGAGCAACTTAGGGTTAAGTGTCTTGCTCAGGGACACAATGGTAGTAAGGGGGATTCGAACCCGAGTGTGTTACCCACTAGGCTACTACCACCCAGCTGCCCACTGCTCACCAAGGGTGATGGGTTAACACCAGAGGACACGAGATTTGTTCTGTGCACTGTGCTGTGTTTCACAATAACATTCACTTTACTTGCACCACAGGGCACACTCTTGGGGGGGGTGGCCTAGTTGTTAAGGAAGCGGCCCCCGTAACCAGAAGGTTGCTGGTTCGAATCCCGATTCGCCAAGGTGCCACTGAGCAAATCACCCTCCCCACACACTGCTTCCCGGGCGCCTGTTGTGGCTGGGGAAGAGCATGCAAACTCCACACACATATAAGCTGGGATTCTGTGATTTGAAATCACTACCTTACACTGCTCACAAAGCAGAGGACACGTTTCGTTGTGTGCACGTGTGCTGTGCTGCAGTGTTTCACAAAGACATTCACTTACTCACAGACACACACATATATGTCCCCCTGGAGACACTCAGGGTTAAGCTCAGGAGTACAGTGGGGTAGTCTTCTGGTTATAGTACAGTGTGTTACCCACTATCCTACTACCACATAGTAACCATAACTCTTGCATGTTTCTATATTTTCAAATGCAGTCATCAGGTTTATTAGATGTGTCAAGCAGGCAGATATATCTTTAAATATCGCTGTGGCAAAAATAAACAAGTGAAAGGATTGTAGTTGTGAAACACTGCAGCACAGCACATGGCATTTAACCCGGTGGTCAAGGTGGAGCAGGGAGCAGCGGGTGGGGACTGCACCTTGGCAGTTCAGGATTTGAACCTACAACCTTCCGACTATGCTTCCTTACCCGCTAGGCAACCCCTAAACCACCATTACACCGCATTCACGAATGAATTGGAATAGGATTTGGGGGAAAATATGAAAGCATGATTCACAAGTCAAGAAATGTGGGCCGATGGATAAAATGGTTCTATAGCGCCTTCTTCTGGCCGCTGTAGGATTCTCAACTGGTTTCTGTTTCGGCATGTGCCGAAATTAACTCCTGCCAAATTAAAATTATTATTTTGCGGTGCTAAATAATCATTCTATTCTGAGTGCACAAAATGTGTGATTATTCCCGGTTTTCTATACGTGTGGTTTCAGGTTGTTTTCCGCATTATACTCAGAGTATGGCTTCTGAGACAGGACATCCTGTATGAATTTGCTGACATTGTCTGTTGGTAATACGTCAAAATGTCTAGATATATATATATAGTTCAATTGGATTTCCTGTAGATGACCTAAAACGGAACTCAAAAATAAAAAGTGAGTTGAATATTATAACAATATAAATACTCAATTCAATTATATAAATAATTGAATATTACTAATTCGACTCTGTTGAAGATATTGTATTTTATACTTGTGGCCCATGAGTTTATATAAGTACATTTCTGTGGTTATTGTTTTTAGAATTATTAATGTTTTTAATGACCCTGTTTGTGATTGGACGTTGCTTGGTCACGTGGTCGGCGTGACTCGTCGTCAGCTGACTCTCAGCAGTCGTGCAGGGAGGAAGGACCTTCGCTGCGGTGTCAGGGACAAACAAGCGCTTTTCTCTTCTTTTTCTGTGCGTCGCTCCCGAGGTGCAATGGCGAGCCAGTCCCAGGGAATCCAGCAGCTGCTGCAAGCCGAGAAACGGGCCGCCGAGAAGGTGGCGGAAGCCCGGAAGCGTGAGACGTTTATTTTCATGTCGTGCATTCGACTTAGCCTGACGAAAGCCACCGCTGCTAGCGAGTTGGACGCTGACATTTCGAACACATTTCGTAATAAACAATAGTCTATTTTAATAGCAATGGGTGCCTTTTCAAAGCAAAGTTCGAATTTTGATTGGTCTTGCTGTCCTATTTGGTATTTAGCGTCAGTTGTAGCGTTAGCGAAAATGCTAGTCTGTCGTTTTTAATTGTGGGTGAGGCCGCCTGAAACGTTTCCAGCGCCTGTGCTTCCTCCCCGCATTTATTACTGATTTAAAGACCACTGGGTTGTCGCGTTGTGTAAAATTTAATTGCGCGCACCGCTGTTTTGGTAGAAAACCGATCTGGGATGGACTCCCGTGTGGAGTGGAATGCATCTCGAACACACAACCTCTTTGACTTATTAACTATTAGTTTATTTCGCTCTGGCAAACCGTCCATAGAATGTACCCGTTTTACCAAGAGCAACATTTTCCTGCCCTTGCTCATAACTTGTCATACACGTTTGTTCCATGTTCACCAAACAATGTTTTTGGTGTAAACCAAAACAGCTTCCTGTTTTTTTTTTTTCTTTTTCCCCCATAATCTTGCCATACAGCAGTAATTGCAAGCATTCACCCCCATATCCTAAAGGCTGGTATGCAGTTTGCTCTGCTTCACTTTTATTTCTTTAACTTTTAATAGGAAAGAATCGTCGCCTGAAGCAGGCCAAGGAGGAGGCCCAGGCTGAAATTGAGCAGTATCGTCTTCAAAGGGAGAAAGAGTTCAAGACCAAAGAAGCGGCCGTAAGCCTAAGTTCTTCTTATGGGTAGTATAGTTCTAGTAATTCTTGTATGCAGTAATCTAGGTTAACGCATCCTTTTTTCTTTTTTTTTTTTTTTTTTGCCAAACGTGGAAAAAATTGACAGATTTTTGCATGATATTTTGGTTTAAACAGATACATATCAGTGTAAAGTAATGCACCAAGTAAAGTAAACTCCTCAACTCCTGGGTATCCATGGTTTTAGGCCTGGAGTCTTTTAGACATTGTCAGAATTTCCAGCATGTGACTGTTTTGACTTTGTCATCAAAGGCGCTGGGTTCCCATGGTAACTCTGCTGTGGAGGTAGACAAAGAGACCGTGGACAAGATGAGCCGCATCCAGAACAGCTACCAACAGAACCGCGAGGCAGTGCTGGGTAACCTGCTGAAGATGGTGTGCGATATTAAGCCCGAAATCCATGCCAACTATCGTGTGGCTGGATAAAGGCTCTGATTGTCCCCACCTCCCTTTCCACTTAATTAAAACCTGGGAGCACCGAGGCAAGGACTGTCACTGTATGGTCACCATGGCTGCTGTTTCTCTCAGCAACTGCAACAGTTTTTAATCCAGTGTTCCTGGACTTTGTTCATTGTTGTCGCTTCTTAAGCTTTTCAAATACTACTCTAGAACATCAGGTTCTGTTTTATATATATTTTGAAAATCCTGCTTTCATTTGTTAAATTGAACACACTTTATGTTGGCTTTGTTTTGTCTGGATAGTATCAAAATCAGCTTGCTTTGGTCTAATAGAATGCAGTGCCGGTCTCCTGTCTCAATAAGTGTACTCTCCAGACTGCTTGTAGAATTGTCAGATTTTTGTTTTTGTGAAAGATTATTGTGTGTCATGCTATGCAATGTGCTGTTAATTTATAAGTGACATGTTACAGTTTTAATAGAGCACCTTGTGCAAACAAGAAGTGAATATTTGATTGTGTAAATGTACATCTCTAATGATAATTTCCTCCACTTGTTTTATGTCTGTTTGATTCTGTATAAATAGCTGACATTCCTATGTGTACTGTAGTGAATCTTAATAAATGGTTCTGCTAGTGTCATTAGTCTCTTTGTATACCAATCACCAAAGCATAGAAATCTCATGACTGTAAGCCGTTATCAACGTTTTTTTCTTAAATTATAATATAAAATAGAAAAAAATATAAAGGAGAAGTATGATGTCACTGCTGATGATCCCACAACACATGCTCAACTATAAATGAAGGGTGGTAGTAGCCTAGTGGGTAACACACTTGCCTATGAACCAGAAGAACCATTGTGTCCCTGAGCAAGACACTTAACCCTGAATTGTTCCAGGGGGGGGATTGTCCCTGTAAATACTGATTGCAAGTGTGGATAAGGGCGTCTGATAAATCCAGTAAATGACAGTCGACTAAGGAGAATGTGTCCTGAATAAATACTCACAGCAAATGCATTTACAATTTATTAGCAACGGATCTTTGCGTTTAAGTGCGAGTTACGTTCGTGACAGTACGAGGTTAATTTCTATCGTCGGACGTGTCAGACCCCTGCCATGTGGCGGCGGAAGCGGACGGCCAGCGCCTGAGCGCGGCTCCGTGCTCTGATTGGCCCGGCGCCGGCCACGTGGGGAGCACGTCGACGTTCCGCCTGCGTCACGTCGCCGCCGCCGCCGCCGCCGCCGCTCGTTTCTCCTTAGCGCAGCGGCCGGTCTCGGTTTACTGTACCCGTCTTCCTGCGTTTCGAGCCCATGGTTCGGTCCTGAAAGACACAGAAGGGGGGAAGAGAAGACAGACAGACGCTCCGGGTGAGTGGCGGACCGAGGTGGAGACACGGCGGGATGTAAATAAACGTTCTCTCCGTGCAGTTTGACCTCTGCTGCTGCCAGCTAAGCAGGATGCAGCCAACTTGTCAACCGAGTTAACTTAGTTGTTAACTAAGTTCATCCGATTTAACGAGAAGAGGAAGGAGAAAATACAATCATGGCACGAGAAACTTTTCGTGCCGCCCACGTTTGTTTTCCACGTCGGACAGGGTTTGTCTACGAGGGACAGTAAAGACGCTTCTTTGTCGTTTGTGGCACCAAGTTCGGAATCGAAATGACGCAATATTGGTTGGGGTCACCCCCCCTCTGTTATTTAACCCTGTCAAAGGTGACCGAGGGGCAAAAGTTAATGTCCTGAGACTTTTGACCCACGTCTTTAAACGGTTCCTATACGCCTGGTCGGTGCCAAACTAACTCTGCTGCATTCTGTTCCTTTTATATTACACGAGGAGTTCCTAACTGGAAAATATCCACGATTAAATCGCATTTTAGCCCCTCAAAATGTAATTTTTTTAAAAGGCATTGCACAACTTTAATGTTTGCTTACACAAATCAAAGGTTGTTCTCGTATTTACTTGTATAAAGTGCATTATAGAAAGTGCACTAACTTTCAATGTTTGCTTTATATTATTCTCCATACTTTGCTCATTTTTGTCAGGTTAAAATTGTTTTTCCAGTGTGGGCGGCAACAGGAATCTGGGATCTGTTTGATGCACCTATTTTTAGCCAATTGTCTTTTGCAGAAGAAACACGAAGTTCTTGTGATCTTCTTGTGATCCCCATGGGTCATGTAAGACTCATTTATCAGATTTACACATTATTTAATTACCATCTGTACGTTAGTGCACGCTCACATTATATTTCCTCTGGTCATAATTTCAATGCATATTAAAATTAAATATTGTGATGAAGGTGTTTCAATCCAACTGTGTGCTTCTGATCATGATTTTTCATCATAGCAGGTCAGTGAAACAGTGCCCCATTGTATCTCTGCTAAACAACGGCGCTAAAAAAAGAGGGTCAGGTCGTCTCCACTCATGCACAGTGTCCTCTTCTGTTTTTTTGGGCTGAATTAACATCTCGTTTTACTTTCCCGTTTTATTTACTCGCGTTTTCAGTTGTACCCTCACAGCCCGTGTAAAGCTGATGCACCATTATCTTGTCGGTGTGGTCTCCTGTACTGTGTGTAATAACAATGTTGTGCCAGGCAGACAACAGATGACCTGGTTAGGCGAAAAACATGATTGTTCTCTCTCTCTCTCTCTCTCTCTCTCTCTCTCACCCGCACACACACACAAACAGAGCCAGGTATGTTATCATGAGAAGATGAGGAACTTTGTGAAGACAATGGACGTCATGTCCATGACCCCTAGCTGTTTGGAGTTTCAAATGACCTTTATGAGCTTTTATTTTCAAAAATGTGTAGAAACTGAAGAACCTTTGCCATTCTTGACTCACCCAAAGGTTAGAGAACGTCAAGTTTTTCATAGTATGCGAGTTTTATGACTGCATCGGTCCATAGTCCTTATTGTTCAAAGGATTTTTTTTGCGTTAAATCTCCATTCATTGAAGTGCAAAGTTTAGGTCTGAAGGTTAAACAGCCATGTTGCATAAATACTCCAAATCGAGGTATAACTTTTGTTGTTTATTCTTAATTGGGATTTGAGCTGACTGTTCAGATTTCAGTGGTTGAGGTTAAGTTCATGAGGTGCATTAAACAAACAAAATCCCCCCCCCCCCCCCCCCCCTTCCCCCGGTGTTGGCATGCAGAACAGTTGTTCATTGTCGTTCACATAGCATGTGGCATGATGTACACGTGCAGCCCAGTGCTGTTGATTTTCACTTGATTGTCACTTGTCAAGTGTATCTGCTTTTTATTTTATTTGCCTTGTAATTATTCTAATTATTATGTAATTATTCTCAAGTGCCACATCATGCACCCATGAAATTCAAGCATATGTGTCAGATGTTCCTTGTGGGGGATGTTCCATAAATATATGTCTCAAATCTTGTCTAATATGTCTCAACCCTGCTGTATATTGACAATCTACTAGTCTGTTGTTAGACATTACCAGTGTTATCAGTGCAAATTCTAGCTATAACAGGAAAAGAATAATAGAAGACAGAATAAAAGTTGCATTTCCTTCCGAACCCTGAGGTTGTTTTCAGGAAATTAAATGCAATTTGCCTGTTACCACTTGATCGCAGTGGTGTTGAGTGATAATGCGACGTGTGCCATGTCACGTCCTGCCATTTATTGCCCTACTTAAATGTCTTATACTTCTGAAACCATAAAGATAATGTTTGACAACAGTCTGCAACATTTATTCTTTCCTTTGGAATGCATGAGACTGTTACACAGTATCAGTTTTAGGGTTGCCTTATGGATGAGAATCATTTCGGCCATTTTTTCAGTTGTTTCTATAATTGCCACAGATTTATTATGATCAATGTTATCTTAACTGGGACGGTCAATTAAAATGTCACTATATTTTTTAGTGATAAGTTGAAATTCATGTGTACAGTGAAATATAAAAAGAAGACTTGAGTCTTACAGTCAAATTGTTTTAGAGCATTTTAAATTACTAAATTTCATTTTTAAAATTTTTTTTTTACCTGTTGATTATTGATCAAAATAAGAACTAAGACTACAATCACCATACTCAAGTGTTTAAAACTGTGACAACATGAAGATTCATATATTTCAGCGCTATTTCTGCTAATGCTAACGGTCAAAATGTATGAATAATTCCAGGAAAGTATGAATGTTGGAATTGAGAGGGCCGGTAAAAGCCTGCTGGTTTTCAGCAGAGTGAGCAAGATGCATAAAGCGAGTGAGTGTGAGAAAGCCATGTCTGTTCCGCAGTGGGGATGGACAGAACCTTGTGGCCTTTTGGCTGTGGCAGGAAATCACAGGCAGAAGAAAGATCACATGAGCGCAGGAGTCATGGGAGGGCAGCTTAAAGAGGGGGGGTGCACACACTCTCTCTTGTTCTCTCTCACACTTAGGCAATATAGAGGGACCAAGTATCTATCTGTGTGGAGATTACTAATTAAACGGCTTCCCCACGCACGCACACACACACACACACACACACACACACACGTGTGCATGTTCACGCGTTAGCATATCCCCAGTGTCCCAGACTTGCTGACGGTAGAGAGATCCACGACTGGGTGAGTGGAATAGTTTTGCCGTTTTCGGGCATCACAAGTTGCGGCTGTCATCTGTATTGTTCATTAGTCTGACGTATTAGAATAGTAATGCCGTACCGTGTGACATTTTTATTGTAGGTTTACGTTTTTTATTTGCCTTTTATGCAAGAATGGTGGCTTTTGCCTTTTATGCAAGAATGATGGCTTTTTTTGTTGTTATTCTTGCCATTTTCATTTACAAGTTCACGTGGAGTACATTCCTCAGTCTGTGCCATGTGCTGCTTATCTTTTATAACCTAATTGCTGTCTGTTGTAATGACTTATCTAAGGCATGGACATTTAGACTAAAAATATAGAATTTTCTGCGTTTTAAAGATTTTTAAAAACTGATTTAGTTGATGCGGGTTTATTACTATGCAATATAGTATGTCTGTCTGTGTATCCTTCATATATTATTGTATTTTGTCAATTGAGTACCTGCATATGAATAGTTATGTTGTAATTAAAATTCAGACAATTGAACCACATTCCTGTCAAGCTTAAATACAACAGCTCAGCTTCAACAGGCTGAGTTACATTAAACAGCAAGATGTATATAAGAAGGAAACAAATGTTGAATGTTTTGTTCATTTGATTATTCGGCTACTGTTTTCTCATTGATTGGATCTGGTTTAATAGCCCCAGGGTGTCCCAAACCTTTAGGAAGCATGTCTGGTTTTCTGCTTATTGGCATTAACGGTTTTACGTAGACTTATATTAGATCACATAGACCTTTATCTAAGCCTGAGGGTGGAGGACATTGAATTAGAGTGGATCCTTAAGTTAGTTTTTTCCATTTAAAAGTAGAAACATGGTCATTTAAAAAAGTATATTTTCTCTATGAGTAAAACATTGGGATAAAATGTTATCATAAAGTAATGCTCTTATGCTCTTTGAAATTCTATTTTAGGATAAGAAAAACACTTACAAATGTATTCAGAGAATCAGATTTCTAAGCTGAATAAATATTTATGGTCTGGAAATGTCAGATATTCTTAAAGCAATGCATTGATAGCAGTAATATTTAGTGGATACCATTGTTTTTTTCCTACTGATAGATACAGTATAGAGACAATATAATAAATGAGATTGAGGTTGCAGTTGAGGTTTCACTGTTAATTTTTTTATTTGGATTTATTAAAATTCTCATCTGAATTGTATTCTCTTTGTTGATATTTGTTGAACTCACAGTGAGATGAGTTCACATGCCCACCATGAGGCTCATGGCACCATGGGTCCAGCAGTGACTGATGGCCATGGAGGTCACCACACCATGGACCACACCATGGACCACACCATGGACCACACTATGGACCATGGAGACGGTGGAGGGACCCACATGATGATGGTGGGTGTTAAGATACAGGACTGGATATAAATGTAAAAACTGACTTGATGATCAGAATTTAAATTAAAAATTGTCCTACCTTTGTACTATACTAACACACTTAACCAAATGTTGATCCAGTGAGACTGACCCTGTTATTAATGAATGGATGTAGCTCTGTGCATATTAATGGCCATGTCTTCTTGTTTATTAAAATGTCTCATGTCCTTCTCTAAACAGCAAATGACCTTTTATTTTGGCTGCTCTAATGTGGAGCTCCTCTTTGCTGGACTTGTCATCAATACACCAGGAGGTAAGTGTGCATGTTTTGTAAAGACTGGGTTTTAATATGTTATAGATAGTCCTCTTATAATTATTCACATAAAAAGGCTTTCTGTGTGTGTGTGTCTGTGTGATATTTATTTAGATGTTCTGGGATTGAAACATTGCATTTACCATATATAACTTTAGCATTGGTTTACCTCTGATTTTACTAGTTTTATGAAAATTAATAGAACCAGACAGGATGCAGTAACCATTATGGACTGTACCCTTTGTCTCTTTGTCTTCAATAGAAATGGTAGCTGCCTGCATTGGTGTGTTCCTGCTGGCTGTGCTCTATGAAGGGCTGAAGATTGGCAGGGAGGTGTTGCTGAGGCGCAACCAGGTGAACGTGCGCTATAACTCCATGCCTGTTCCCGGGGCAGACGGTACCGTGCTCATGGAGACCCACAAGACCGTTGGGTAATGAGAACACCCTATAATATGATTTTGTGTGCCTTTCCACTGCACTGAAACATTTTGAAACTACATAACTAGAACCTATTTTCTAGTCCAAGTTCAACTATGATTCCTGTAAATGGTGGTCGGGGGGGGGTATATGCTGTTTAGCATACATTATAGTACAACCCTAATTCCAGTAATTTAGGATGTTGTGCAAAACATAAAAAAAAACAGCCAAAAGAAGATTCTTTTAGATTAATCCATTATCATCTGGAACTTTGTGTTTATCAATGCATGAAAACACAAACGTGATCAGAAAGCAAAGTACCATTGGTTCACCATCTGTCCTGTTAATTTTTTTATGTGCAGTGGAAAAGTGTCCTTGTTCTTTGAAATAGAATTGGCAACTTGCTCATCAATTAAAGCCTCTCTCCTTTCCACAGTCAGCGGATGCTGAGCTTGGCTCACCTGTTGCAAACTGTACTGCACATCATCCAGGTGGTGGTCAGCTACTTCCTCATGCTGGTCTTCATGACCTACAATGGCTTCCTGTGCATTGCTGTGGCGGCAGGAGCAGGCGTTGGCTACTTCGTGTTCAGCTGGAAGAAGGCAGTGGTAGTAGATATCACAGAGCACTGCCATTAACACCCTCACAGTCAACCATGTTCCCTTGTGTACTCTGTCTTTTTTTGCTTACACACACACTTACATACACCCTTCAGTGTCTTTGTTGTTCCCCTGTAAAAGATCACAGACACTCTGCCAAAAAAAAAAAATGCAAGAAAGGTTTCTTGCGCATTTGTCATGGTCATGTTTCAGAATTGTCATCATGGTGTTCCTTGGACACCTTGATGCAGTTTAAGTAATTGGGGCCAAGTTATCTAAACACTCTCCTCCCAGCACTCACTGGGTGTCAGGACTTAGTCACTACAATCCTTCAGTTGTCTTGTAAAACTATGTTTGTACATTCCCTCAAGGTGCTTTCCTGAAGTCATCGTTGTCACAACGAAAGGCCTTAAAGTTGATTTGCTTGCTACAGACAGCCACACGTTGCCATGTGAACTGCTTCTCTAACCCACGTTCACTGGTGCTTTCTATCTCTGTAGTAGTCAAGCACATGTCCAATGATTATCTGTTTTTGAACATTTTAGGGATTTTTTTTAACCTAACTGTTATGGCGCCTTCTTGCCTTAAATGCAGGAACTTGACTGTCCCTTACCAGGCCAGTAGATGCAGAAAGTCTGTAGAATATTCGAGGAGTGCTGTATGCAGTTTCCTTCACATTCTAGTCTGGTTGTGAAACAAGCCTGAATTTGCTTTTACCCTGCATTCCCAGGGTAATCTTTGATTAACAAGGCTGGAGAATTATCCATAAACCTTGGTGTTTGGGAAAAGCTGCTGTGCAGTAGGAGAAATCATGGAGAAATGCTAAGATGTAGTGGTTGCCATTATAACACATTAGGTAATTTTAAAACGAATATAAAAAAACCCCACTAATATACTCTAAAGAAATAAAACAGAAGAGAACGATCCTCACTAATCTGACAATCTGAGGCTGACCAAACCATTGCTCTGTAATGGCAGGGTATACTTCAGGGTGGGCATTCTTAAGCATGTAGGGATTGCAGAGATACAGGTAAAGAAAAATAATAACCTCAGCACCAGGACTTTGTGGGAAAAGAGCAGCCACCTGTCTTTAATTAATTTATTTTTGTCCGTTCAAAAGAAAATGATTAATTGAATCATTAAGTTGTCTAGAAAGTTGTAGAAAGACTGAGGAGCAACTGACCGTTTGCTTTTAGAATCCACTGTATGTATTTGGCAGAGCAGAAGTTATCAATCTGATGACCTTTTTTTTAACAATTTTTTTTTTTAGATATTAATGTTGTTTTTATAATCTCATGTAAATTTGTACAACTCAGTGACATTGTGTGGTGCTGGATTGGTGGTCAGTATTCTGTTATGCTGTGACGTCAACATGAGACTGTATTTATGGAAATGAAGAATTAAAAAATGTTAATGTTTTTATGTTGTTAACTGTACTCCAGATGGAGGAGAGTAACAGGAAATCACTTCTGAAGGATTGAGAGAAACCTGACCGCCACTCCTGTGCAGCACCGGTGTATGAACATTTCCTGGACTGTTTACAGTCCACAGTTTGTATAGTTTGATCTATTTTACGCTGCAATGACTAGACAAAAATGAAATATATAAATCACTTTAAGAATAAATTCTTGTCTTGTGAGGAAAGTGGACCAGTTGTTTTATTTAAAAAGAAAAGGTAAAAAAAATATTATATTGTGTTGACAATCATATTGTTTTATTTCAATTTTCCCCACTCACAAGCATGGCTTCATGTTCATACTCATTTCCACCATAACTCAGCGGTCAGCATCAGAATCCTGCAATGACCAATTTTTATAAAAATATTGAATAAAAGTACAAATCCACAAAACCCGTCAAACGTAAGAATACATCGAGCACTGTCTTCTGTCAGTCCATTTGTCAGGGGGTGGGGACAATTTGACACTAGAACTGCAGGTTCCCGAAGAGCAGGGGTAGGGTGCTGGGTTTCGGGTGCGGCTTGTAGCCGATCCTCTCGTGGATCAGCTGCTCTCGCGTCTTCCCGTCCGCGCCTCCCGCGGCGCCGCTCATCTCGCCGGACGCCACAACCCCGACCACGTCCACCTCGTCCCGCTGCTTCTTGCGGCTCTGCAAGCGCACACGCCACAGCGGCGTAAAGGACACTGCGGTCGACTGTGTGCTGAGTGTTGCATTACGCGCGTACCTCCAGCTCCTTCTTCACGCTTTCGAACTCCTCCGTGTCGTCCAGTTTCAGCTCCAAGCGTGTCGGTTTTCTGCGCAGCATCTTTTCTGCACTCTTAATACGGCCTGTTGGCGAGAAATCGGCGGAGATCTTCAACGTAACCCGACCACGAAACTATACATCATCATCATAATTATGCAGCCAGGGTGGAAAGCGCCACATCAGGCAGCATGTTAGTTCAAGAAAAGTCGGATGCACCTAAAGATGGATTACGCGAGACACTTTCAAGGTGTTGTCATTAGTGAACGTCGATATAAAAGAACAAAAAGCAACACTATCGCGCATAACGTTTTACAGAATGTGTAATGCGTACCACTCACTACGAGTTCAAAATGATCCAGACGACCGCCATGACATGAGTTCACTAAAGAATCCAGTGCATCATGGGAGATGTAGTATTACGACTTGATGCCGATCTGCATGCTGATCGTTACTGACTAAAAAACGAAGTAATATAAGTATTTATTTCCATGTAAAGTCTCGTTCATGGATTTGTGGTTTAAATGGTTCCAAATAATATGATTTCCGTGTTTAATATGCCCTGGTCCACCAATCCAGCAGGCGTCGCTGTGAAGACTGTAATCCACCCATAATAACAGGAACTCTAACCATCACTTCCGGTGCGACCAGCACATCGCGGCTTGTTCGTCCAGCCTGGTCCATTTTACTTATTGAAAGGTAAAAAACGATATTTACTTATTCAGTTGCAGTGAGTCGTTTTAGTTACCTGGGTCGGGGCATTGATTAAATTCGGAGCTGTTTCCTGGATAACATTTCATGGACTTTTTCATTATTACAGTAACTGTTTAGTGATTAAATACGCGTACGTGTATAGTGTTCTTATCTAGCGTTATTACAATGTTGGGTCTGGTATTTTAACACAGGGTTCTCTGTCGCACATTAAAGACCAATAAATCTGTAAATAGCTGCTGCCATAACGTCTCTCTCGCGTCGTATCCAGGTCTGCGGAGCACACTAAAGATGTCCGACGACGACGACACCCCTGTGGTGAAGAAAGCTCGCATCTTCTACGGGAGCTTGGAGGAGAAGGAGCGTGAGCGGGTGGCTCGGGAAGGAACAGGATTTTCAGGGAAGGATGCGGTCAAGGCAGGAATTGCAGCGGGGAACATCAACATCTCCAGCGGTGAGGACACATTTACATTTACAGGCTACCCACTAGGACACCACAAGCTGTGCACCTTTCCTGCCTTTTGAGTTCTGGAGCTAACCTGTAATTGTCTTAATAAGAATGAGTGTGACTCATAAATCTAGGTTGCAACACAGCTTAAAAAAAAACAAAACATGTCCTGTCTTCCTTGACTGAGAGACGTCACCCACTTTCCCTGCCATTTGAGCAACACATTTGGAATAGCATTGGCCATTGTTAAACTGGACACAAATAGGCATTTTATTAACCTAGCGGTTAAGGAAGTGGCCCCGTAAACAGAAGGTTGCCGGCTCTAATCCTGATCCGCTGAGGTGCCACTGAGCAAAAGCACCGTCCCCACACACTGCTCACTAAGGGTGCTGGTTAAAAGCAGAGGACACATTTCATTGTTTCACCTGTGCTGTGCTGCAGTGTTTCACAATGACAACCACTTCACTTTCACTATTATGCTTCTGAGCAGTAATCTACATGTTTTTAACTGCGTAGGCGAGGCCATGGAGATGGAAGATCGAGTGAGCGAGAGACAGGCTGAGGTTCTTGCTGAGTTTGAAAGGCGCAAGAGGGCCAGACAGATCACGGTGTCCACTGATGATGCAGAGGTTAAAGCGTGTCTACGGGCCCTTGGCGAGCCCATCACGCTGTTCGGAGAGGGGCCTGCTGAGAGGCGTGAAAGGTGAGAGTTGTAACAAGAGAACCTGAGGTTAAAAGACTAATCTTAAATGGCTTCTGGAAGCTCTGGAAGTGTCTTGCGCTTGTTAACGCTTTGTATCAAGTGTTTGTAAGTTGGTTGCTCAGTGTTTACTAAAATGCTGTAAAAGGCTTTTACACAGAAGCATCTTTTAGCCATGGTTCATCTGTAATAATCTTACATTCCAGGCTGCGAAACACTTTATCAGTAGTAGGGCCTGATGCTTTGAAGAAATCAAAGAAGGATGAAGATAAAGCAAGGAGAAGTCAGGAAGAGGTTTGTAGTCAAATTTTAACACTGAAGATTCATGTAGCCACTAGAAATAAAATATATATCTCATCGGTCTTTTACAGTATCACCAGACCTGGTACCATGAGGGCCCTGCTTCTCTGAAGGAAGCTCGGCTCTGGCTGGCTCGCTACTCCCTTCCACGGTGAGTTTTTTCGTTTTGTTTGTGTGTATTGTGTTTTCATCTGGGCATACTTATAAATTTAAGATAAAGAAGAAATGCATCGTTTGGCAGCATGCACATATTGCAAGCTGATTGATGTTGCTGTTACTGATTGTGGTTGTGATATTTTCTTCCTGACTCATCTTTTCCTCATTTGTTGTGTTAAGAGCGGCAGGGAGACTGCAAGATGCACGAGCCTTGAAAGAGGTTCCAGAATCAACACGTACTGTACGGAAGCAGGAACTACACAAAACCCTCAGAGTAAGATGTAGTTTCGTCTAGATTATAGATTGTCAGAAAAAACATTCGTACATTATTCACGTATGTGATTATGCTTTTGTTTTAATTTTTGAAGAATCTGAATAATGTCTGCAGTCAGATTGGAGATGATCGGCCAATCTCATACTGCCAGTTCAGCCCAAACTCGAAACTTTTGGCTACTGCGTCATGGTATTTTCCCTATTAGAATAATGTTTTTTTTTTTTTTCTTAGTTTAAATGGCCTGTTTATTGTCATCTTATTTGTGCATTCAGGAGCGGTTTATGTAAACTCTGGGCAGTCCCTGACTGCAGCCTGGTCCGTACATTAAGGGGTATGTACCATAATTTTCTTTTCTTTTGATCATCCTGTAGTCTTCCATTCTCATTAAAATCTCTTGTTAACCGCATCCTTTCTTGCTAAGTTCTGTTTTTGCACGTTTGCATGCCTGCTTATTCCGAATATAAAATACTGACCAATGAGCTGTTATGGCCCTTAGGTCACAACACCAATGTTGGTGCAATCAGCTTTCATCCTAAGTCTACCTTGAGCCTAGAAGAGTCAGATGTAAATATGGCCTCCTGTGCTGCTGATGGATCAGTCAAGCTGTGGAGTTTGGACAGGTCTGTTTTTGTCGCTTATATGTGTGACCTGTGTGATATTTTATTGTAAATTTAAGGAAGGAATCATGTCAGTTCAAGCTACAAAATTGCTAATTTCTTCATCGTAATACGTTTTTCTGGCCCCTTGCAGTGATGAGCCTGTGGCAGACATTGAAGGGCACACCATGAGAGTGGCACGAGTAGCATGGCATCCCTCTGGACGCTTTCTTGGAACCACCTGGTGAGTGTAGGTTTGCTGATGGTTGAATTTAGTCAGACGACTGTTATCCTGTATATATTTTAGGGCAGTGCTGGCCCTAGCGGGTAAGGAAGCAGACCTGTAATCAGAAGGTTTCCGGTACAAATGCCCAAACCACTGAGGAGCCACTAAGCAAAGCACACACTGCTCCCGGGCACCTTTCATGGCTGCTCACCAAGGTTGATTGCTAAAGCAGAGGACACATTGTGTTGTGTCACCGTGTGCTGTGTTTCTCAATGACAATCACTTCAATTTTAATGTAAGCAAAGGAATTGATTTACTGAAGTAATTCAAAGCTAGGGCTGCACAGCAATAGTAATTTACATTTATGGCATTTAGCAGATGCCCAGAAAATTCTTTGGTTCAGTCAAAAGGAGGTTTGTGTTGATTTAAAATAGACCCTGTAACATCTGTTTCTGTTGTGCAACACAGACCTACAACAGTGCATTTAAATAATTTCCTTTGATTTAATTTCATACTGTCATATTTACATATCTTCATATTGAAATCATCCCACTACTGCTGCAATATTGTTGCACTATTATGTCTTCTGTGTCCTCTTTGAAGTCTTATGTCTTATCTGTAGAGATGGTTCTCAAGTAAGAATTTCATTGTGCTTGGTACATTTTACATATGATAAACTTAAATTCAACTGAAACTTTTTCAATAATTTCTCTGTTTTAGTTATGATAACTCATGGAGGTTGTGGGACTTAGATGCACAAGAGGAGATCCTGCACCAGGAGGGTCACAGCAAGGGTGTTCATGACATTCATTTCCACCCCGATGGCTCCTTAGCTGGGACTGGGTAAGCCTCCGAGTCTTTGATCGCTAGTTTAAAGAGATTTAGTGAATGAAGGGTAATGTTATGCATGTCCACCAAAATTTGTCTGATAGTTGTATTACTTCTTACATACTTTTTTTTGTATGTAAAATAGGTTTGTGCTGACTGTTATTGTTTCCCAAGTGAATAGAAGTAATTTGAGTGACATTAAATGAGTGTTTAACGGTTTAATACTCAGCTGCATGTTTTTGGACCCCAGTGGGTCAGACCCTGAGTAGGTGGTTCTCAAAACAATGGACGTTCACATTCTAAGCAAGTCTCAATGATATGCTCCAGCTTGACATCCTAATTTTGATATGATGGGAACAATGGGCCTCTCTCAGAAGCTCTTATAGCTTTGCATAGTTTCTGAATCATATTTAGTACTCACATTTGCCTTAAATCAGTTCATGGTTTAACCCTGTCTGTTGTTTTTCTTTCTTCCTGTAATTCTGTCATTCCCTGCACTCCCAGTGGTCTGGATGCATTTGGTCGAATCTGGGACCTGCGGACTGGACGCTGCGTGATGTTCTTGGAAGGCCACCTCAAAGAGATCTACAGCATTGACTTCTCTCCCAATGGGTAAGGGAGTACCAGGAAACTGACTCTCTTGTGATGTCTGATTAAGCTGTGTATGACGAAGCTGTGACATTTTCTTTGCAGTTTTCACGTGGCGACAGGAAGTGGTGACCACACCTGTAGGGTGTGGGACTTGCGTAAGAGGAGGACCATCTATACCATTCCTGCCCATCAGAACCTGTTGTCTTGTGTTAAATTTCAACGTAAGTTTGCTTTGTGCATCTGAGGATGAAAATGACTTCACAAAATCCATTGTGAAGGAACGGATTCAAATGTGGACTTTGATCAGCATTTCTGATTCTTTTAGCTGCCGATGGCCATTACTTGCTGACTGGCGCATATGACAACACTGCAAAAGTGTGGACCCATCCTGGGTGGTCTCCGCTGAAGACGCTGGCAGCTCATGAGGGAAAAGTGATGGGACTGGACCTGTCTCCTGATGGACAGCTCATTGCTACCTGCTCATATGACCGTACATTCAAACTCTGGATGACTGAGTAACAAAAGACTGTGGACCGTGTGAGCAAGAGAGAGAATGAGTGAGCAATCAAAATCATGTGTGTGAGTGTGTCCACGGTCTTGTAGGTTAATGTAATTACAGTATGCTTTCTGTCAAACATGACATTTAATTCAATCTGTGAGGAGCCATTAAAACGCTTATTTTTGTTTTGGATGTTACGGCCAGAACACAGTTAAGAATTAATGACTTATAGCTGAGTAGATATCTGCTCAATACTGTAATTCTATTTGTTGCCACACATGTGTACATTTATTTTAAGCAGATAGTGGAGTAAGCCTGACTGCAAATTTCTTGTCCAAACAGATTTTTTTATGCAGTGTTTTTATTAAAAAAAAAAAAAAAACTCAATCAAGAGATTGGAATCATTATTTCAATGTGAACTGAAAAGCAGTAGTTCAGAAAATGCAGCATCTGAATTTCTTTTAAGAGAACAAACCCCAAAGCCTTTTTTTCTGCACTTTCACTGGTTATAGTCTATATATTGTATATTTCCATATATTTATTGGCCAATTTATGTTCCTTTTTATGTTCTAGATGGTTACCTCTGGTTAATCCAGTACTTCCATTCCTTGTGAACATCACTATTTCCTTAGTTCCATTTCATGATGTGTATATAGCTCTAGCACCACCAGCAGCAGAGGAGGCACCGGCGACAGCAGGGGCTCCGTTGGAAACGTGGCTCGGCCAGCGCACCATGCACCCAGGCCGAGGGTGGCTGCTCCACGATGGGTGGAGGTTTGCTGAATGAGGGTTTGTTCTCCAGCTGGTTCCTGGTTGAACTGCTGTGTCGTAATCCACTCCGCTGGCTCTCTGCCTCGGCCTTCACACCCAGAAATGCTGCCAGGTCCAGGTCTAGACCACTGGCACCCCCACGGGGTACAGGGGTGTTCTGCCGGCATTGAGGGCAGGGTATCCATGTCTACATGATGGAAAGACACTTCAGTTCATTTTTTTTTTTAAGATAATGAACATTTTGTCCCCCTGCCATAATCCTTCATTGGCTATATGACTTGGTTGAGTCAGCCTGGGTTTCTTGTGTACAGTATTTCACAAAAGTGAGTACACCTCTCACATTGTAAACACCGTATCAGTCTCATATCTTCAATGTGAATAATGCATTGTACAGCTTGTATAACTAAATTTAATGTCCCCTTATTAACCACTTTCAAAAGTAAGTACACGCCTAAGTGAAAATGTCCAAATTGTGTCAATCTTTTGTGTGGCCACCATTATTTTGCAGCACTGCATTAACTGCATGGACTTTACTAATGCTTCCCAGGTTGAGTCACGTGACACCAGGAAGGTGGGCACAATTTTGACATGTTTTCATTTAGGGGTGTACTTACATTGTTGGAGGTTTATACATTAATAGCTGTGTGTTCAGTTATTTTGTGGGGACATAAAAAAAAAAAAGTCTTATGCACGTTTTACACTAATTTAAAAATGCGAAGGGTGTACTCACTTTTGTGAGATACTGTAGGCTTCTCAAGCTGACCTTAAATCCTAAATCTGGCCTGGCACGATCAAAACCTTGATATGCACTGTGGGACACGTAATGATAATCTAGATCGGTTAAAACCCTGGTCCCTTTTTTCCATGTCATTTTTAGTAAGCGAGTTACTTTTTGTTTAGCATCTTCATGGAGAAGATGCTTGCCTGATCATTGATGATGGTGTCCAGGCGGCGCAGGCAGGCCTGACAGAACGTGTGGCCGCAGTAGAGCTTGCGTGGCAGCCTCTCGTTCAGGTTAAAGGCGCTGTAGCAGATAATGCAGTCCAGCTTCCTGCTGTCTCTGGAGGGTGGGGCAGGTGCTGGCTCCACGTCGCCCTCTGCTGTCACCTCTGGTGCAGGCACGTCGTCTTCCGACATCTTGCCTTGACAAGTGCTTTCACTCCACCCAACTTTAATTAGGCTTTAATAAGATGCTTCATATCAGCCTCATAATGAGCGGCAGAGTGGCCAAGAATGCAATCTGTCTTTCTGTGGGTCCTCCAGGAACAGTTATGAAAAAAAGGATTAATAAAAAGTTACTAGACCCAGTAAAAAGCACTAATCTACTTTTAATCAACAATCTGTCTCGGTCTGAATTTGGCAAGTTTTGAATGGTTCATTCCAAACTCGGTAAATACACAGTCATGCCTGTATCTCATAACAATTCATCAGATAAGTGATGGTGGCCATACTTTCTCTTCTTGCTCTTAAAGACTGTGATTTAAAGATCCCTTTTCAATATGTTTTTGTTAAATGTTGCAGCATCTCGTGGCTCTGTTGGCCTAAACTGGTTTATTGCTTGTAAGCAGAGACAGACAGATCTGTTTACCACGAACCGTCTGCTTCAGTGAAAAGAACAGGTGCTCACTGAAGACCCGGCCAATGAAAGAGAGCTCTTCCAGGCCCGGTGGCCAAATACGATCACATAAAATATGAATATATAACAAACAAAATGAGAACTTTTTCAACAGTGTCTGCATTGCCTTAAATCTTGGGTTATATTGAGCTATGGTGTATTGAATGGGGTGGGGGATCGAAATATCTAAGATCACAGCCAAATAATGACATAAAAAAATTCTATCTAGTGACACTTGGATTTATTGATGGGTCACCCAGCAGGTGACCTGAGGCCACTTTCTTACCTGCTTTCGTCTTGTGTGCAGGAAGCGCTCGGCCCTCTGTAGTCCTCAGCGGCGCGCTTCTGAAGTGTCCCTCATCTCAGCAGTCTTTTCCGGGGTAGGACCTGCGAGTTACTGGGTTCGGTCTGCGGCCACAGACCGGTGCCTGGGTTTCCTTTGTGTGGAGCGGGGGACGAGTGTGCACATGCCTGTCCGCGGGGCTGCCCCTGCTACACAGCGGAGGATCTTCCTTTGTTGGGCTCCTCTATTACAGCAGCAGCAGCAGCAGCTGCTTTCAAACGGGTCAGACAATGTGTACTACTACACTGCTTCCCTGGGCTGCTTTAATATTTAAGAGCTTCTTGCACTCATGAACTTACACAGACACACACACACTCTGCCTCTTAGACTAAATACACATTAATTGAGATTAATGAAAGCACAAAATGATATGACTAAAGCTGAATGGAACAAGGACATATATAGTATTACTTCATCAGAGACATTTAGAGAACAACGTGTAAAAGCGCGTGTGTGTTTAGTGTGTGTACTGGTGAAAGATGAGTGTTCCTGCAGGGAGGGTTGCAGGCGGTGGGGCTGATCACTTTACTCTGCAGACACAAAGGAGACTGTGAAACCCGAAACCCTTCACTCACAGTCTGCCTGTCATCAGCACAGACTGGACAAGCGAGCCCCAAAACCGGGTTCCAAACTGCTTATCCCCGCACCCCTGGTTTTGCTTTGACCCTCAGTATCATACCTACATGTAGGATCGTTACCAAGGCGTGAAACACAGGGGATGTAGTAGTGACTGGACTGTGTAATCCTGGAATATGATGCAATTATGTGTATTAAACCATAGCCTTTACAGCTATGAAAGGTTTAGTGCGATGGTTCTAGTTATTATTATGTGACTGTATTGTACAATAAGAGTACCTGTTGGGTGCTGTGTACTATCGTTCTACAGGTGAACTGTATATTGGGTTTGTACCCTTTAACATCTCTTGCACGCTGCTCCTCACATTTTCTTTACAGCCATAATTTGTCAATTGACAAATCCTCAACCAATCCAGTCAATTGACAAACCTTTAAACAATATTTCCTGTTTGGAGTAAAAACACTCAGAGAAAGAGCTGGGCGCTGCTGTGATGGAAAGCACTGAGTGAAAAGAGCCACTAGATGGCTCCACGGAATAAATTCACTGTGCATGAGCGAAGGACCTGAACGGGGCCTGAAGACTCCTCATTCCATGCCTGCTTCATTAACTAACCCGTGTTAGGATTCCAGTACTCCTGGATGCCAGGCAGGCTTCTGCTGAGAATTCTGGGCAGAATTACTGTGATGTGTCTCTTGTAAAAAGAGATCTAAAAGTGCCGATCTGGCAACGGTTCTCTTGAACTGCAAATAAATTGATGTTGGGGGGTGGGGTGTCACCATGACATTTTTGATGGGAACTGATTTTGACATCACATTTTACAATGATCCCAACACAGGAGATAAAGTGGAGGGGGGAAAAAAAGACAGTGTCTTCTTTCTTGTAACTATGCGTAGTTCAAACACTTGTCTGGTAATTAAGGGGACGTGGGGAATGACTGCTATCAGTACCAGGGATCATGCTAATGTTTCAGCAGAACAATACTGGGAGTTTTCCCCAGTTTGTGTCACATTTTGCTTACCCTTTCAAGTTTTGGATTCCAGTTCTCTGTGACGGAATGGCATAACAATGTCTTTTGTGCTGTTCAGACTGAAATGAATACCGTTTCGTGTTCTAAAATAAGTGGTGACCGTGCTAAAGTGATGCTCCAATAACTGGAAAAAAGAGCACTCATGGTGAGTTAAAATACTCCGGTTTCAGCCTTATTGGATCAGTAGCAACCGTGTGAGTGTCTTATAGCAGGCAGGAAAACACCATTCATTTGCCTTTTTTTCTCAATGAGTGACTCCAAATAATGAACCACGGCAAGGAAGTGCTAAATATAGCATTTACTCATTTGAGGAGTAAGGAAATTATTCGGGAAATTAGACTCTTGCCTAGTTCAAGGTGTCACCGTATTTACCAGAACCACAAAGTGTCAGTTGTCTTTAAAAACTGAAGCCACCATTGGTCTATTACGCCCAGTAGACTAATTTTAATGAGAAAATAATTGTTTTAATGTCCATTATTTATCCTAACCGTCTAATTTGTTATGTTTCTGATTTATTTTCCCCAGTTGAATGGGCAGTAATCAGATGACTCTACATTTACACTGTACATTTTTACAGATAAAAAGATTCTTAGGTTATTCTTATTACTGTTGTGTGAACACTCTTAAATGGGACCACTGGAATTCATAAAAATAAAATATTTTTTAAGAAACAAACTAAGCTTATTCAATTGAAATGTCATTGTTATGGTATTATTATGGTATCACATATGTAAGTGACAAAGTGGCAGAAAAATTCTAAATCTGTACAACCAATCAGTCCCCATTTTATGCACTTTACTATAAAAATACAGTTCACAGCACACTGTAAAAAAGGTATTATGTTTATTAAAGAATCTGTTCACATTTAACTGAAGTTTGCTGTTCCTTAATTTCAAGGAGCTTGTCTGACATTTCACGTCCTAATACACAGAGGATTTCAATCTTGCTTTCTGTGTAAGCTTGGTAATGTCCTGTAAGTCGTTGCCTTAGATTTATTTTGTGCCTATTGTACGTAGGTTCCACACCCCCTGAAACCAGAAACATGCAGCAACCTTTAGACTTTAGGCAGGCAGGCAGGCAGGCGTATTGCAGCAGGGATCAGGAATGTTGCCTTCCTGCTTGACCACATTACTTTGATGACAGCGGCGGCTGTAGAGCTGTCAGGACGGTCAGCCGGGCCTCTGCGGCAGGATTTGGTTGGTGCGCTGCAGGGAGGCTTGCAGGCCCAGGCCATGGGCTTTCTTCTCATTTAGTATTTTTATTTTTTTTTAAACTATGACCTAATGTTTACAAATGGGTAGCACTCTCAGGGCGTTCACACTCACACACACACCCACACACACACTCAGTGTGTGGTCACAAGCACATTTTGTTTTCATACATTTAACCTCTGTTTGTCCTTTTAGCACTGGTGTGTGCTCATGACGTTACCATGGATACCATTACCCTCCAAGGCCACTTGTGTCTGTCAGAGGTGAGAGCCGCCTCCACATTTAAACAGATCGCGCTATTTTAACACAAATCTGCCACATTAGACTGTGCACCACAGAGTTCGAGTGTGTCGTATCCAGCTCAAGAAAGTGTTTCAACCTGTATGAGTGCATTTGCATTCTTGCACATTAAACATTCCCTTAGCATAAGTCACCTCGTCAAAGCCATAAAACAAGACAGTCCACAGCTCTGTCCACTAAATCTCTGAGATTTCACATAGTGTCACAACCATCAACAGCCAGAATTTACTGGTTAAATTTATTTGAACTTAGTTACCCAAGTAAGCAAACTGGAACAAGTACTGCTGTTGATGTGTGTGATCTTAAAAGAAGTTAGTGTTAGTTGAATGAACTAATTCCCACTCAGTGTGTCATTTGTGGGAAAATTACGCTGACAATATTGTCCCATTTAGCTGTTCACACACTAAGAAAGAAGGAAAGGATGAGATCCCCTGAAGGCGCAGCAATTTTTTACATAGTTTTTTTTCTTCCTGGAAGCCCGCTCTCAGGTTCTAAACCGGTTCTCCTGCTGTGTGACTGTCCTCACCAGCCTGTCATCATGGAGACCGGCTGAATAACAATGACTTGATGTTTTGTATCAGCAAATATGACATGACTCCGATATCAGTCAAATCACCCCATTAGCCTTTTATTTAAGACTATGCTTTTCCTAATTATTAATGTTTTTTAAACTAATTTATCATAAACATGAGATGTCAAATGCTTGTCCATCATTTCAGCATGAGTCATTCTGTGAGGGTGTCTGATATCTTCAGATAAGCAGCTGCCGAGTTCTCATCCAAGCTGTAGAGGTGAGCCGAGTTTACAGCACACCAATCGGCGTTCAGATCAGCTGAAGCCTGAATTGCAGCGGCGTGGAATGCTGGTAGACAATCAGTAAGAAAGTGCGACCCAGCCTCTTCCCCCGAAAGCTCCTTGAAGCCATTAGAGGAGTGTCCTTGAATGCGCCCACTGATTGCAACAAGGCGTGGCATGGCTAATGGGTTGGACTGATCCCTTGAGATTTAAATGAGCCATTTAAAGATTTCAGGACAATTTCAACACCCTCCACCACACTATCACATATAACTTAGGGACAACTTTACCCAGGACTGGACAATAGCATGCTGCAGGCAAAGGCATAATGTTGACAATGCATTTACATATTACGTATCTTCAGGAACAAAGCCACAAGGGCCAGGCGGAACTGTACCAGTCTAAAGAATAGAAAGCTGCTCTAGCTCCTTGGTAAAACTTCATAAATAGACAAAAGTTATATAAGTCACAGTTGGGCGGGTACTCGAAAATGTCTGGACTAAGGTATTGCACCCAAAGAGCCAGAGATGTGCCCTAGGTTAGTACAATAATTACAGTTTTTTTCTAACAGATGCACAGGGATTTCAAATATGGCACTGAGAAGTAAAAACATTCAGCCTTTTTTAAAGGACGCAAAATTTCTCTTTTGTCTTCATTTGGAAGAAATGGCGGCTCCAGCCTAGTCCCACAGTCGTACATAACCACAGGTCTTTCCGATCCAGGGTCCTTGGCACAACTCACTTCCGCCGACGTCGGCAGCAGCAGACACCGCAGCGGCGTACTTGTTCGTTATCTTCCGTCACTGTGTAGGTGGCCTTCCCATTGTAGGCTGGTGTAACCTGGGACCTGTCCAGTTCAGTTCCATAAACGGGAACCCCAGATACAACATCGCCACCGTAGGGGTTGTTCTCCAGGGCCAGGGGATTGATGATGACTGTGCTGGAGTCGGTGCGCAGCTTAGCCCGGGGAATGGTCACGTTGCCATATGGGTTCTCCAGTGAGACATTCATGGTGCCACAAGGTCAGGGTCCAAATCTAACAAAAATGTTGTGGTCGTATGTCTTGTACGTTCAGCTTTTGGTTGTGAAATGTATCATTACTGATGTTGCTGGTGTTCCTTATACACCTTTGGACAAGGGGGAAAAGAAGGTTAAGAATGGCACATGATTAAGGTCCCCCTCAAAAAAGAAGAAGCAGACCAATTATGTCCAAATAAAATAAACTTGAAAGGAAATGTGACATTGAGAAACAATATATTTTACATTCCTATAAATGCCTGAAAAGTATAAAATGTCAGCTGTCTTGAATAGAATATAATAAAAATGTGAAGTATGTGAATGCCAAGTAATATTTAACTGAAAAAGCATAAGAATATTAAGAAGTTAGTTAGTAAGGTGAAGTTTCTTATGCCTGAATAGAATTATTGTATTGCACTAGTACTTCAGGAATAATGAAGTTTAGTCATTTTGAGATTTCTCCATTCCTTCTTAAGCAGCTGTCTGTACCCTATCCTCCACAATCCAACATACAGAAGACAGGCCTCAGTTACGAAACTCTGACATATTTAGTCAATGGCGTACCTCGAGTTTTTCTCTCGGCTCTCAGTGCAGGTGCTGCTGGTCGGGTCGGGGCTGCTGAGCTCCTGTGGGAACAGATCTGCACCTGTGTGTGGCTGCGGTCGAACTGAAGGACTGGGACGTTCTCCCAGAGCAGCTCTCTTTCCCACAGGCCCCACCCCTCACACTAGCGTGGCTGAAACCCAGGTGTGTCGGAAGTTTCCGGACTCAGCCCTGGAATGCCACTCAATCACTGTTGCTGTTGTTTCGTTGTCATGCCTGTTTCATGGCATTCGCAAAGACACAAAGAAAGTGTTGCCTTGGCGACCAGCAACCCCCCCCATAAATCCCCCCACCCAGTCTACAGTCTACATCAAACAGATGAGGCCTCCACAGGATGGTATCAAGGAAATCTTAAATCAACTTAGTAGCCATAGGAAACATGTTTAAGGCATGACTGACGTCTTGCTCAAATCAGAAACCGGATTTCCTGCATACCGTCTGCTGCAGGTATCAGGTCAATAACATTCCCTGGCTAAACATTAACTTTTCTTTCTTTTTTAAGTCACCACTGCTTACATTTACATGTTTACTTTAAGCAGGAACACCTTTGAACAACATATGTGGCCCAGAAAGATTCACACTACGCCAAGAATCTATGAAGCAAAAGCTCTGTACATATGGATTAACAGATGAGCTTTTTTTTTCCCTCTTTTTTTGACATTCATGTTTAAAGATGATGCTCAGAAACGCTCAGTTCAAAGTGTGTGAACTTTTTTCATCCATCAAAAGACAATGAAAAAAGTTGTACACTGAGTAGATTTAGGAAAGAAGGAGATCACTGAACAGAAGGAGTCGTTCTGATGATGGTTATAAGCTCATTCCACAATAGTCACAAAATATGTTGTGTATATTATAGTATAATATATGATTAATATAGTTAACTCTTTTAATGGGGAGAATGTACAAGTGACTGGTGCTATGGGTTGTGTCTGCGATGGGAGACCTTTGGTTGATATCAGACGTATTTATAGTGCTGATGGAAGTAAAAGTACCAGGTTGATGCCAGCAGAGGGAGACCAAAGGTGATTAGCCCGGCATTTCCCTGCATCCTGACTTTCGTTTGGATAATGCCAAAGCTCTTCTGCTTATTAGAATATGACCCAAATAGTCAAATAGACACTGGCACTAGTTATGTACTATAAATATGAGCCAGACTGTTATTCGATAAGCATTGTATTGTGCATGTACCATTGTTATTTGCTAGCTTTGTGCTCAGTCCTTGCTCTTTTCAGCCCTATTGAATCGCTCTTGAATTAGGTTCTTTTGGCAAAGCACAAAAGGCAGACTTTACAGGACACCCTGAAAACAATTTTTTAATGAAGAATACCCAAAATTTATTAATGACACATTGCATTTTTAGAACTATTTTACAAGTAAAGTCTAAGCGGTGTTAAATGACTCAAATGATTCAAGTATCTTACAATTTACATTAAAAAAATTGGACATGATGTGGGCCAGGGGAGCAGACAGCCCCAAAAGCAACCCCCCCCTGCCTCAGCCAATCACAAATAGTCCCTTGGCTGCATTTTCCTATGCAGTCCAGTCAGGAGTTCCTTTTAGTATGAGGTCAGAGACAGACAAGGGTCTTTACCACCACAAACTCCCAGCAGCCCACCACATAATACTGAAACCCCCACAAAGAAACAAAGTAAGTAAGAAAGAAAGAAAGAAAAAAAAAAAAAGCAGTAACCAAAAAATATTATAGGCATTTTTGGCACCACTATGAATTTGGGTGAAAAGGAAGAATACAGACTTCCACGAAAAAGTCCCTGGGTACCTTAACCTTAATGATCTTGTTGATCACGCGCCATTGTCACTCACTTGGGAACATAACCTCAGAACAAGATTGTTCACTAGATTGAACTACGACAGTATTTCAGATCATGTAAACATGTCACAGCGATGGACTGGCACAGAGAGAAGATTCTGTGTTTTGTAAAACAGAAAATAATAGTAATAATAACAACAACAGAATACACCTTTGCGTCCAAGTTGCTTCCATGGTGATAAGACACCCATCTGATAAATACCAGACATTTGGTATTTTTCTGACCTCCATTTATCATGATTTACTTTGACTGATATTTTTACTTCAGATTTAGTATAATAGTTTGCTGCTGTGCTCAGTAGTAATGTGATAGTAAATATGTTCTCCAGTGAAACAAATTAGTGCTCAATGATCAGTACATAAAAAAACGACACCTACAACCTTATTAATTCACTTTCAGCAAACACTGGGCAAAAATAACAATTCTAAATTATAAAATAAAAAAAGCTCAATTAGCCATGAATAACAGTCCCATCTGGAAGAACTTCAGTATCCAGTATTTGATGGAAATGTGAATCAATATAAGGTTGAAGATGTAACCAAATTCAAAGTTTGAAATAAATCCTTTCACTTAACATAGACCCCACTCTAGGACACCTGGACCCCTGCTTGCTGTATTGAAGCAACTGCTTATTACAGACCCACTTCCCTTCAGCAGCTAGTCATGGCAAGATGTGCAAAACAGTATTTGGCAGTGGTTGTTTGCGTGTAATTGACCATCAGTAGTGGATTGACAATGTAGCTCCTGTTCCAGACAGGGGAATGTTGAGAAACAGAAGCGGTGGAAGAAGGCTGGTTGGATAGTTTAGAGGAATAAAATCTAGTACTCTTGTAATCTCTAGTACATTCCTGGGAGTTCTCCAGACGTTTTATACATATTTGGGTGCGGCTGAGTTAGTATTGAAGTCCTACTCACTTGCAAAGTGACTGTACAAGGGTGCTATTGTTAAGGGTGTAATTTTCGTCAGTGTACACAATCTTAAAAATTCCTTAACACATGGGATGGCCTCCCCAAAAAAGGCAATATGGGTGGGAAACAAAAAAAAAAAAAAAAAAAAAAAAGAACATTTCAAAACCAAGAGCTGGATGGCATTTGCATGGTTAGTCAAACTGCCATAACATCTTGCTGGTCTTTGCTCTTCCTTGAACCATATTATTTTACAAATAAAAATGAACAATTATTTAAAATAATAATAAAAAAAATCTTTAGAAATGAATGGGGAGGACCCATGGTTATAATGCAACACTGGTGGCTTGTGTGTGTCAGTGCATATGACTCAGTGTAAGTGTGTATGTCTGCTCATGTTCATGTGTCAGTTAAATGTTTCTGCATTCGGCCAGGATCAGTACATACATGCACACAAGCATGTCTCATTGTCTTTAGAGGCAGTGACCCCCGACCCCCCCCCCAAAAAAACTTTCTCCTCATCGAAGTCTCACATAGTTCCAAGTGGCTCTCCGAAATGAATCTTCTGGCCCGCTTTCAGGTTGAAGGTGAAATCCTTTGGTGCCTCAAACAAGAGCACAATGGTGGAGCCCAAGTTAAATTCCCCTAGGTGCTCACCCTTGCGCATACTGACTCCCTCCCTGTTGTTGTTGGATACGTAGCTGAAGTCGTTGTAGGAGCCTTTGCTGTAGCGTGGGCTGTTGGTGCGCAACTCCTGGGAGAAAAAAAAAAAAAAAAAAAACAAAAGTCAGAGAGTTTATACGGAACAGAATTTCTCTGCTTTAACGCTCACACATTATTAATAGCATCACTAACAGCAGCTCTTTCAAGAACCACATGCTTCTGGGATACTTGGCCCTTTCCAAATTTGTCTTTAAATTATTAGATCATAATGTTTTTTTTTTTTGAGCCAACACATCCAAACACATTTCTCACATTATATATTCTATATTTTATCATTGATAAGCATGCTATTTTTTAAGTATTGATGAATTAGTTAGACAACTATTAGGTAATTATTAGACTATTAGCTATTTTTATGCTAATACATTTCCAATTAATCCAAATGGCCTTCCATTTCATGTAGTCTGGAGTCACAACCTTTGGAGACCACAAGAGGGCAATATAAGAACTATAGACAGTTTCCCTGTAACCCTGGAGGACACCGGCCCTGGACCGATTAGTTGTATGCCTGATCCATCTGGGTGGATGATCTAATGAGACTGAAAAATAGCCACCTTGTTCAACTGACAAGCTGGTGTGTGTCTGTGTGTTCTGCTGTGCACCCAGTGTACACAGGGAAATGACGTCTTTGTTTTGGATACATTGAATCAGCTGTTAAATGGGAGTTTTTTGATGTAAATATAGTCTCTCCTGACGCATGTCAAATGATTGATATTTCTAAGAACAAGGCATTTAACAAAATAATCCAACAAGGAAGAAAAAAAAAGGAGCCCCAATTTTTCACAGCACAGTGGTACCATCAGAGCCATCAATTTCAGTTCATGTTGCTTTATATTTTTTTACATGAAGCCACATGGTGGCAAGGCAGTTGGCACCGTGGCCAAGGTTGTGAGTTTGAATGTGGGCTCAGTCTTTGCGTGTGTGTGGGTTGCATGTTCTCCAGCAGCACTAACAGAGACTTCACTGAGATCCCGCACGATGAGACTGCCCTGTCAGTATGAGGCATATTCAAGGCTCCAACCAGTTCTTTACACCCCTGGACAATTGTCCAGAGGCTAAGCTCCCAAAATGAGGTCAGTTATCTTTTTGTTAAGTTGAGCAAGAACAGTGCGTAATGCTGCTGCTGTGGAGATCTGCAGAGCAGACAAGGTCAGACACACACAAACACAGGGAGGTCAATTCCTGACAATTAACCCTTGCATCACCTGCATTATTCACCGACCTACTTTGTTAGATAACTTTGCAGGGTACCGCCACTGAATAGATTAAACAGCCTGCTTCAGGAATGAGGTCAGCGGTGCGCTCTGTGGAACATGCTCTTGACATCATTTGTATTAATATTGGCCTACATATACTGATCCTCCACAACATTAAAATCCCCGACAGGTAATGTGAATAACACTCACTATATCAATGCATGTGTAAAGGGTTGGGATATTTTTGGCCGCAGTGAGAAATTCTTGGAGGGTTCTTACAAGTTCTTGACAGGAACTACATTGTGATGTCTAGACCATTTGGACAGGTGGGTGGGTGTGCCTTATGGGAATAAGACAAGCTTGTGGATGTAGCGTGACGCTGTGGACAATGTTCTGCTACGAAACCTTTGGTGATGACATGCATGGGATGGGTTCAAAAGTTGCTTTTATATTTAGACTTGATGTGCTAGAACTGTTATTATATTAAAGCTGTTATAATGCACAAAATAGTTTTAGAATAGCTGAGCATATCAGTGATAACCATGTTGTCACCTGCCTACCAAAAGCAGTAATCTCAGAAAGAAAGAAAACCACAGGCACAGTGGACAAGCTGGTTCTGCTGAGATCCTATTAACCCAGGTCCACAACTTCAGTGACGCGGGTGGCGTGGTTGGGGCGTGGCTGAACCCACTGGATCAGTCTTTGTTAATAAAGCTAAATGGAGCTAAACAGCCTGATACAGGAAGTGCGAGGTGAAGTGGGTGGCACTCGCATTCCCACAGTAAGCAGCTTCTGATCCTCGAATGAAACTACTTTCACATCCTGCATCCAAATAGAATAACCTGCTGACAATAAGGCCACGCTGGCATCAATTCTACACAGGGCACCGTGATAAAAACAAACAAAAATGAAATCCAACAACCTTATAAATATATTCGTGTAGGACTTAATTCCCTTGCATACTCTATTCTTGACAAGTTTGGCCTTATCAGGGCTCTCAGTTTTGTAACTCAAAATCTATAGAAACCGAATGAGAATTGCTGGTGTCTTCCTCTTGTAAGTTGCTTTGGATAAAAGTGTCTTCCAAGTTAAAAAAAAAAAACCTTCAAATGCAATATACTCAAAATAAGCACTAAGATAATACTATAAATTATATTCACATACAGACTTGTTGACACACAGAGGCTTGCAGGCATCAATGGTAACTAATATAGCTTCGTCCTGGTTATCTTGCAGCTGTGTTTAGATCAAAGGGTCCTCTAATTTACATTTAATTTGCAGCAATTTGTCATTACACACACACACACACACACACACACACACACACACACACACACACACACACACACACACACACACATCTGAAATGGCTTATTTCAATTACCTTGTCAAAGTAGATCCGGATGGACCCGACATTTGTAGCACCCACAGCAGTTAGGGAGAAAAAGCCGTGGGCCCACTCTCCACTCAGAACCACCCTCTCATTATGACAGAAGAGTTCCTTAATCCAGCGTGCAACTCCAGGATTCACGGACATCAGGGAGCCTGTCACAAGCAAGCAGTGGATCATTTAATATTTTTCTACCTCGTGGATTTACAAATAGTTTTAAATTAAATGGTGCCAATAATATGATGGTCCCACTTTAGACCGATCACTTTAGAAATGTTTAATGGGTACGAAGTAAAATGATAGCACCAAAGACTCAGAGTACAAAACATCTGCCAGGATATGAAATGTGAGCTCTACATTGCTATTGGGCCAACAAATCTGTGTCTTCTTAATACTTGTTAGCGGATGTTCAATATTCAATAAAATCCACAACAAAATACAATAAAATACAAAAAGATTATTCATTTTATTATTACCTTAACAGAATGAGCCACAATAATGACCATTTATGCAAATGTGTTGACTGTACCAGAAACAACTCTTTCTGAATAAACAGCTTAAAAATGTTAAGGTGTATGTGGCACGCACCGGGGAAGTGCCGTCTGTGGGCCACCCGCCAGTCTGTGGGGGAGTGGAAGCAGTGGTAGTCACCTGGAGCCAGATACACCACACAGTGGAAAAGCTCATTCCCTTCCTTGGTGACCAACAGATCCTGAAAGGAAGTCGTATCCTCCTCATCTGGACAAAAATGAGATGAAAACACAGGTTCCATGAACAGAATTCAGAACCAAGCAGACAGAAGGATGATCTGACAAGTACTGACTTCTGTTTTTGGACAGGGTCTCGGTCCACGGCAGAGGCCCAAGGAAGGTCTCTAGAGAATAGGTGACACCCTTCACCTGCTCCACCTCACAGTTCTGTACACGGCCAAAGTGCAGGATCTTCCCATCAGCAGGGCTGATCTGAGATCAGGCAAAATGAATAAATAAGATCCATGCCCAAAACATTCTATCATTTTAACCACACATAAAAAAACAAAACAAAATGAAAATCTCACCACGCAGCTCTGGTCACACACGGGGCGAGCCTGAGGCTTGAGTTTACGGCGGAAGAACTCGCCCAAGTTGCGGTAGTGGTGCAGGTCTTCTACAGCCGCCTCCTTCATGTTCACTCCGAACGTCCAGATGTAGAGTCTGAAGATGGGCTTTCTCAGCCATGTGGGCAAGTCAACTTGATTGAGTCGACCCCAGGCCCTGGACAGCAGCCGTGTGGGGATGGTCTTATAGATGGCAACCTAGCAAGGGGGAATGGATCATTACTCCATGGACTTGTGCAGGATTAATGGTGGCATGTGCATGTGATTTATTCATTAAAAACCAACGCGGTCTTTACGTCGTCAACCTGGTGAATTTTATTAGATGGTGCCTTTGTTTTGTTTTATGACTTAAGCAGTAAAAACACGCTGTACTAAGGAACTGAAATGCACCTGCGTGCTTGCTGCACTGCACACCCACCAGGCTCTCTCACGTGGACAACAGTGTGTGGGAGAGCAGTCTGTGTTGGTGTGTAGGAGAAGGCATGTGTTAAGAAGGATGCATGTACCCTGACATACCGCCGCCTCTCTGCACACCGCGTCCAGATGGCGAGCGGCGCAGCACACTGATGTATTCGTGTATTTACTCTAAGTGGATTATTCAGCCTCGGTGCCAGCTGACAGAGAGAATGCTTTTCAGTGCTAAGCACCAGTGTTTTTAAATTTAAATTTCTTTTTTTGTGCTGCTGTGGACAATTTGACTTTTTATGTTAATTAAGTGTACTGTCGTTATATGCAAAGTTCTTTCTTTGAAAAAGGTTTGTATATACAATGGCACTAGCCTTTTCACCTTTCTAATAGAACACATTCTGTATAGAATACACATTAAATTTCTTGAACTACGAATCATTTCAAAGATTTTATTTGTTTCAAATAAAAGACACCATTAAATCACCTATTACTTAAAAAGGGTTCGTAACAGGAAATCCACCGCAGTGATTCTCAAATCTTATTTAATTTGGAGAGATTTGGTTGAGCTGAGCATCAGCAGCTCATTATTTTGAAAGAAAAAATGTGATTGTTTAATTTCAGCTAACTATGGACATTGTATGGCTGTCAAAGAAATGGAGAGACTGACTTTATTTTACCCAGAACTGTATATGTTTACATAGAAAAGAGCATAAGACAATAATTCATATTATGCAATATTTGCCACTGCTATTCAGATGTTTTTTCTAAGCCCTGAACTGGTTGCCCGCTCTAGCTGGGCTGATGAAGCATTCCTCTGTCCTGTGTCCCCAGAAACAAAGGGGAATTTGAGTGGCCGGGGTGAGCACAGGGCTCAGCGGGTCCATATGCAGATAACCATCTGTCCCCTCCGGGACTCCTCCTTAGCCACAACCATCAAACAAACATTAGACAACAACAAAAAAAAAACACATCATATCTCCATCAAAATACTGTGTGGGGGAACAGGGAGTACCTCTGGATGCTGAGATGTTTTCCAGCGCACACACACATTCATACACACACATACATCCAACAGAACAACCTGCAGGAGAACCACGGTCCTCCAGAGGCTCTGCCTGCCTATACTCACCCTGCTGGTGGGGCGCCAGCCCACCTTGGTGAGGGGTTTGAGCGCAGCAAAGGGCAGGATGTAGTACAGGAAGGACAGTGGCCATGAGCGCAGACGGGAGGTGGGCCGGGACATGCAGTTCAGCTGCCCCAGACGCCGCCGCAAGGCCAACTGCGGGAATTGCAACCTGAGTGATACAAGAGTACTGTGATGCAAGGCCGAATAAACGCCCACCACCCATCCACAGCACAAACACACGGCTGGATCACAAACATCCACGGACACACAGATGGTCAGATAAGGTGTTTTATGGAACCCACCCACCCACCCACACACACCCACACACACACACACACACACACACACACACACACACACACACACACACACACACACACACACCAAAATCAAGGGGGAAGAAAAGTAAACTGCCATCACCACAAATACACAACACATCAGATATAAAATACAAAGAGAGACATTTACAGAGTACTTCATCACATACGTACGCATGCAGAGACACACCACAGACTGACAGAAGAAAGTGCACAACTCCACCCGAGTCCCTCGCTACGTCCATCTAACATCCTCCAGCTACGACACTCATATTATCAGTGCATTCACCTCAGACTGCAAATGGAAAAAATACTAAATAATAAATCACTGTTTACTAATGACATTTTCTAATAATCATAAAGGATATCCTTGACCTTAAACAATGCATCTAAGTGGCAAATGAGGGCGTGAACGTACAAACTGCACATCAGCTAAAAAACGGTGCCTGGGTACATAAATCTTTATGAGGCCGTCCCTGAAGTACTAGTGTGCTGCATTACAGCAAAATGTGCGCTCGCTGGCCGATCTCCTTCCAGGAAACATTAGCCATGAGGTCTCTTTGTGACACAGCCAATCATACAATTGTATAAGCAGTGCCATTTGGCCTGAGAGACAACAAAAAAATAAAATCCCAGTGGCAACCAACCTCATTAATGCACCGGCTTTGGCTCGACTCCGGCGGAGGAGGAAATCACACACACAACGCCAACGTTGCCCACGATAAGAATTCTGCGATACTTCAATTGATTGCAGGTAACTTGTCTATGGTTTGAACAGAGGTGTGAGGCAACAATGCTAACCGCTGTGAGCATGTCAGAATTACAAAACATAAAAAGCAGAATTTCAGAAGAATTTCAGGTAAAAAAAGGTATTCAGGTCCTGCCTGAGTCTTATTTCAGCACAATACTGACATGCTACTCTCCAGTACCACATCACGATATAAAAAATGTATTTTATATATACATATATTGTTCCAACTGAATCAAGTTTGGTGGAAGAGGTAAAGAATGACTGGTACCCCCCCAGCACTACGGTACCACATCACTTTGACTTGAGTGGAATTTTCCAGTTCATTATATGCAGCAAGAGCTGCACTATTACACCACTTATTCAGTTACTATAGCAATATGAGGCGGCACATAAGTGCAACAGAGACGACGGCAGGCTGTTTATAGTGAAGGATTTCTGCTTTTCCTGAAGGGCAGCATGACCAGAACAAGAAGGAGGGAGGCAAGGAGGACGAGTGCAGATGAGAAAGCATGAAGGCAGAGTTCAGGAGAAGGAGAACGTCGGTCTCTGATGGATCAAATAATACACTTTTATATTTCCAGCATTCATCAGACGCCCTTATCCAGAGGGACAGTCAGTAGTTACAGGGACAGTCCCCCAGGAGACACTGGGTGTTCAAGTGTCTTGCTCAGGGACACGATGGTAGTAAACTGGTGTTGGAACCGGTGGCTGTGGACATGGTTTAAAGGCGAGTGTCTAACTACCACCGCCGCCTGTACACGTCACACTGTGCTCTGTTGTCCAGCATGACATGGTCCCCACAGTCCACGGCCTTCATCTGCAGATTTGAGAGACGATTGACTGTAGGTAAAATGAACACCACATGTCTGGTTGAAAAAAAAAATCTGCCATTGTAAACCAGCCTGCCTGTAAGGCTGTGATGCCCACGCTGCGCTGACAAGTCATTTTCACGCGAAGGCGGCCACAAGTAGGACACCGCTGGCGGAGCCGCGGTGAGAAAGGGACAAAAACACGGTGACTGGACAGGCCGCGCTCATCTCTGCAGGAGAGCGCCTTCAACGCAGTTCTATTTCTGGTCGCAAGCGAGGCTGCAAGAGAACAGCTAGAGGGGAACAGGCTCAGAGAGTTTTGTCTCTCTTCAAGCGTGCAGAATCTTGAGTGCGTTTGCGCGTCTATTTTTGTCCCCACCAGCCGAATTGGAGTCAGCTATTCTGGCTAAAGCCGTGCTGCCTGGAGACCAGGGGCGAGCACGTCTTTTGGTGCACAATGCGGCACAGGGCTAGCGCTGTTGGCTAAAGCCAGATTAGCCTTTGTGTGTCAAGGATGTGGGTCACATTTGGCCTAGAATGTGATGAGCCAGCGGCAACGGGGTTGGAGTGGGCAGAGGAACTGCCGGCCACTGGACACGCCGGGGCTATCTATAGGACATAAGATACTGTCCACCCTAATCAGGATAAGATCTTACAGCAACACCGCGCAAGGAAAGGGCTTAGAAACTGACACCCAAAGGACATGGCGTTCGCTCACAGCAATTTAGACACAGTCCTTTCTCACACACACACACGACTCCACCTGATCCAAAAACCTTTACTTTTGAGGCGTTTGTCCAGAGCGATTTACTATCACTAGTTACAAGGGCTCAAGATTCAAGATTGATTAGTCACGTGCATAATTATAACAAAACAACATGCAGTGAAATACACGTCGTCTTGCTTAGGGACACGATGGAAACAAGTCAGGTCTAAACCTGTCACTCTGTGTGTCGCCTGTTAGCCGCTAGGCTACTAGCGGCCAAATAATCAGTATTCACACTAATAATATTCATTTCTGTCAAGTGAGGCCCTGAGAGCCTGCACGCTCTTCAGATGAGACCCCGGCCTCCTTCAACAAGATCCACAACTAGGTGCCAGTTGCATGGCCGAGCTGTCTGGATGCATGCTGAATTGGATCAATTGAAAGCCACTTTGCAGTTTCACAAAAGAGCCATGGCCGTCGTCCCTGTAGTCAGGGTTGTCTGAGCGCATCAGTTCAGTACTGCCCTCGCTGTCCCCTGGCCTGAACGAAGTCCGAAGACGGATTTCACTTCATAGTGAAAGCAAGCCCACTAGAAATTCCCGGCCATGCCGGACACACAAATCATTTCCAAGCTGAGTTACATATCAAAACACATGCATTTTCACCCATAACAAGAAAAAAAAAATAAAAAATACTGCAGGTAGCTCATATTTTTTAGGATTCACAATTAAATTAAAACATTTTAAGAGTTTTTGGGAATGTTATTTCCATTAGTGTGGGCTAAACATGCTCAAAACCCCATTATCCATCATATATATGCAATTTTTTTTAAACTCCATACGTAAAAGCAGGCAGCCAATATCTCGTCCAAACATAGCAATCACAGCTCATTAGCATGTGCTGCCTTCTCTCTCTCAGGATCTCACTCACGGTCCTCACACACACACACACACACACACTTCCATACCTCCCCCTTACTTCTCCATTGCAGGCACACATTGGCCAATCACTGGCCCTCTCTCCCTTTTTCTGTCCTTCTCATGGTCTAGGGGAGAGAAAGAATGAGCATCGGCACAGCTGATCCACATTCTCTCTTTCCTTTTTCCGTTCTCTCCAACAAAAGGTCAGCTGGACACGGGCCACGGTGGCCCGCTTGCTTTGTTTTCTCGCTCTTGCTCGCTGGCTGGCTTTTGGGGATGTTATGAGCTAAAAAAAAAAAAAAACGAGGCCAGGCGCTGCCTTTGTGGAGTGCAGGAGAGAGGCAGAGCTTAGCCTAGCCCCAACTCCGTAGCAGCAAAACAAATGCCTTTGCCTCGTTTCCCGCGGGACACACACTAATCCATCCATCCATCCATCACTTCACCGCTCAGTCATTCTCTTATCACATCAGCTACTGCTTGGCGTAGAATCCATCCCACTGAAATGGATTCCCATCACTCAGGTGTGTGGTCAGAAACACAAACCCCATCACACAAAACACACTCGCTCTCTTTCCTCTCCTCCTCTCCTTCTCAGGAAAGTACCTGAAGCGGTTCCGGTGGCTGACAGCAGAAGCCCCCTGTGCTCCTCTGCAGCCTCCCCCCGACTCCCCTGCTGTAGCCCCCCCTGCGGAGGCAGAGCCCACGGGCCGCAGGCGCCGCACATCAACCCTGACTCTGTGGAGGTTGTAGCAGGATGGCGGGCTGTGCAAAGACCTGCAGCATCTCACCATTTCCCCAAGCTCCGCACCGGCCGCTGCAGGCTGCCCTGACACATGATCTCTGTCGGCAGATTCTCGCAACTCGCGCCGGCTCGCGGTCCTCCTTTCTCTTTCTGTCTGGATCCCACTCTCCCCTCTCTCTCTCTCTCTCTCTCTCGCGCTTTCACACCGAGCTCCGTTTCCAAGTGGTACAGGACCAAGCCCGGCCCCTTTCTCTCTCTCTCTCTCTCTCACTCGACCTCCCCCCTCTCGTTCCGTGGACGGGGAGTGTGACGTAGGCGATAATCCTCACTGGAAGCTCCGCCTCCTCTGGCTGCGGGTTAGGGGCCGCCGGCTTTGGGTTCCGTCCAGGTGGCTGGGTGCACTGCTGGTAGCGATAGTGCTGGGGGATGGGAGCTTTGTAAAGAGAGACAATCCGGTCAGCATGCGTTCCTGCAGCCTTCCCCCCACCCCAAGACCTTAAAATACCCAGACCCCTTTGTTCTCCTGTCCTCCTTCAACCCCCTCTGTCTCGCTCCTCTTTTTCTCATTTTTCTCTCACTCTCTTTCGATCACCGCTAGACAGCCAGAAGAGCGTTGCTCTCCACTAAAAACCGTCCATCAACAACTCAGACTGTCACTATGACAACAATGATTTATTCAAAACACTCATAAAGGGTTCAGAGCGGTCGTCAAACACCCAACTTTATTAGCTCCAGCCTCAGGCTCTCACTCTTCTCGCTGCGATTACTGGGTGCGTTGCGACGCGTAAAGGGGCTTGGCAGACATGCAATTTCTCAACTGACCTTATAACAGAAAACGACAAGATGCAGGAAGGTCTTCACAATGCAGCTTTATTTAACCATCTTCACTGACACCTACTGGCACTACTGAAGATATAAAGGGTAAGAGGAACTAATCTTCACACGAATTAAAAACACAAGGGAGTGAAGATATATTAGTTATGGAAAGACAATAGGTTGGCTGTAATTCTGGTTTTATTAAATATTTCGCCCATTCTGAAGTACACATGAGGATGAAACATGTGCATAGCCAAACTATAACCCAATTTGAAAAAGGAAGAAAGAGTCAGAACTGTGAAAAGTGTCTGAAAGGAATATACATAAATGAACAAAACTTAAGTATATGTCTACTCATTTTGTTCACAAAATAACAGGAAGTCTAAAGACCTTCAATCTAGAACAACTTTTAAAATTCACAGTGAAACACTTACTGGTGTATCTTGTCAAGCGGTTTTCCTCGGACGAGGAAGTGAGAAAGTGGAAGTTTGCAGCTTTTCCCTCCTCACTCTGTTAAAGGTGACAGCCCCGCAAGTCTGCTGCCTGTATGGAGAGTGGGAGCGCCGGCCCTTTAAGCGTTACTGCCGGCGGAGGGTGTGTATGGGCTCTTATCCGGCGTAGTCAGACTCAATGATTTCTGGGTAATGACATCATGACCAGCTCACGGTTTGCAGACTTATTACTCAACCAGAACGGGGGGACAGAAGTAACAGCACAAGTTTGAATTGAAGTTTGAAATAAATAGTCAATGCCATTTGAACACCATAATCTCTAATCTCCCAACTGATCTGGCCAAAAATTGGGAGTTGGAGCTGCCGCCCTTTAACACTTTCAGGAGTTCCATAGACGGGAATTAATGGCTCATTACCATGCCGTGCCCAACACAGCCTGCATTCACCCTGAGAAGAAGCCTGGCCATTGTTTCTTGTGTGTGTGTGTGTGTGTGTGTGTGTGTGTGTGTGTGTTCAGGCCTCATCTGTGTGTCTATGTGTGTGAGTGTCTGTCACTGAGGCAACAGCTGCACTGATTGGCTAAAGGTTTGGAATGTCTGGCCGATGATCCAACTGTGAGATGGGTCAAAGCGGGTGTTGGTGTCAAATGGTGGATCCACGTTGGAGGTAGCATATTTATCAGTATCATTATCGTCAGAGGCTGTTGTACACACAGATTAAAGTTTGACACCAGAAGCCAGATAATCTCCCCCAATCAGGACTGCCTTCAGACTCTGGCATATTATCACCCCATTCGCACAGTCACTATTGGTGAAAGAAAGAAATTAGATTCCTAAAACAAACAAAGGGCAATACATTTTTTGTGCAGTGCAGAACACAGCCCTGTGACCAGCAATGACCAAGAAGGGCCTTCAGTGGCTCCACTTCCTGAGGAAGGCTCAACCACCCCAGAAACTGCTCACCGACATATACACGTGCACCACAGAGTCACTTATCACATACTGAGGAACAGCATGGTTCTCTATTTGCACCCCAGAGAATAAGAAGAACCTCAAGTTAGTATTGTTTTCGTCAACGAAATTCATGATCAAGTATAGTCATCTAAGAGCCTTTTTAACGTGATGGTGTCGACTAAATGTAGTCATTTAGACTAAATATGATTTACAAGATGAGAACTATACTAAAATGTCTCTTCATTTTCGTTGCTTAAAACAAGATTGGACATTATTTCATCATGTTGATTTGCGTTAATATATATCACAGTTTCTGTTTCCTGTATCTCACATTCGGTAGCAAAGACAATGCAAAACGCAATCCCGGCATTAATTCGAATTCAGGATACTTCTATTGGGTGAGCAGATGGTTGGGGGAAAATGACAAAGTGATCTTCGGATGCACTTTCTTTACAATGAAGTATTCTTGAGTCTATAAGGTAACAATAATATAATAATAAGATACATTTTTTTAATTATTAAATGGGTTTAACTAAAATAAAATGTTTTTGTCTGTTCTAAAGTATTAGGTACTTGTACTATATTGATTGGGTTAGATAGAATTGAAAAAAAAAAAAAAGAAATAAAATTTATATTGACTAAAATTAGACTTAAATGTCATCAGTTTTCATAAAACCAGACTAATATATTCATGGATAATTCTGACTAAAATGCTCAGACTTTTTAGTCAGACTAAAACTAAGTGACTGGACGTAACAAAAAAAAAAAAAAACAGCTTGACTCAAAGACTAAAACTAAACCCTAAAACTAAAAATAAGACAGGCCGCCAAAAACACACACCCGATGTATACACAGAGTGAAGAACATAATCAGAGATGACACACACCGTGCACACACTCTTCACACTGCTGCTGTCTGGCAAGAGCCAGAGGACTCTGTTCACACACACATCCCAGGTCAGGAACAATTTCTACCACACCGGCATCAAACTGCTGAATTCCCAGCACTCGCTTACCTCCAAATTACCATCAGGACTCGCTTGACGTCTGCACAAGCACACACACGTTCTGCTACCACTACCCAGGACTTGCTTATGGACTACTCATGCACTTTATTCAACTGTCTTACCTTATTGTATGTGTGTCTTTTACGTTCAATAACTGTTGCAATATTATACCTCTACTCTACTGCATTCATCCCCAGTACAGCTGTGTACATATGCTCAATCATCATTTTACCCGCACTTTAACTAACTGCTTACATTATATTCACCACTCCGTTTAAATCGTAACTACTCTAGACCCGTATCTTTATTCAATTATTATTTTATTTATCTTTGTCAGACCTAGTTTAAATGTGCAACTGCTGGTATCTTGCTGTACTTGTATAGTGACAAAAAATGGTATCTTGCTGTACGGTATCTTGCTGTACTTGTATAGTGACAAAAAATGCATCTATCTATCCATGTTGAAGCAAAAAAGGGAAACAGCCTGACAAACAACCAAGTGTCATTTTAAAGCTTCTGCAAACACATTTTTGTAACCTTTAACAAGTTGTTAAAAGAACAACATTGCTAAACCTTCTGGCCTTCATGACCCCAGTGAGCCAATCGAAATTCTGCCTCCTGGGACTCTTTAATTCAGCGCTCTTTCAACATGTATCTACACGCTGGCAGGATTGTAGGCTGGTGGGAAGAAGGGAAAGGCAAATAAAAAAGGACGCTTCCATTTTTACGTTTAGCTTGTGGCCTACCAAGAGGGCAAAAATGCCAGTTTTAACAGCCTCATACACATATAATGATGCCAGGCAGTCACAGCAAAACAAATTAATAAAAGACATAAAATAAATGACAAAGACAAAAGTAAAGAAGCAATTAACCAGCAATTAACGATCCATATACATGTAGGTAACATACAGAAAAAGACAAATAAATGATAAATGAGACATATATATATATATACTCAATGATTCTCAATATTCAGAAAGTGAAGAACTTAACCTGTAAAACCCAAGTGCCACAAGCTACTGTGTAGTCATCAACCACACCCAAAGACAAATCCAGGCAATCAAATAAATCCGACTGAGTAATAAACTGGTTTTTGCTTTTAAGAACTGTGCAGCTTTTGCCAAAGTATGTCCTGTGCAATTTCTGAATATCAGCACACACTGTAATTATGTCACATGATATATTATGCAGTAAATCAGTTTAATCCTAATCAAAGCCATTTGTAGTTGCAGTAAAGAAGGATTGAGAAACACTGCGTAACGCTGTAATAACATGGGATACATGATGTGTACATTTTTGGTTCATGATTATTCGTTGCAGCACACTGGTTATGGCGCTACACTGCAAAACCATTTAGTGCTGTCATTTTTATTTGACTTGTAAAAAGTCAACTATGCATTTAACCACTGTTCCCTGAGGAAGAGGAATGAGCTACAACACAAGAAGCCTCTTCGACACCTTTAATTACGCATATAGGCAGCCGATGAGGCAACAGGGGAGGGGCAGCGCCTCCTATTAAAACCACCTGTTGCCCAGTCTCCCCTCAGAGCTAAGCAGCACTTACATTTATCTGCCCTTAACCAGATCTGTGTATATTGTCCTTATAAATCTGAAATACCTTTCTAGTTGAAAATGGCTCCAGCAGGTCCTGCAGAAATGTTTGAATGTCCTCAACGTGGGGCTAGGTGACCTCCTCATATGCCAGCACGGCCTAATTCTGCACAGGGGGAGAAATTCCCCCCCAATAAAACCCTTGGCATTCTACCAGCAAGTCAGAGGTCAGGGAGCAGATGAGGTGACCTCCCAAAAACACCCCCTTCAGGAGGTCAAGCCCAGACATGAACCAGTAATACACCTCCTCCCCTCTAACTAAACAAGGATCCCCTCATAAACCACCGTCCACTGATGACATAAGTTAACTGTGGAATGCCAGATGGCCAGCTCACCCAGACTTGCTGGGGCCAAGCCAGCATGTCCCCCTCATTCTGCCACCAAAGGAATCATACTAAAAATACCAGATGTGATCAAAAATTGTGTGCTCAGGACTTCACCATTACTCATCCACTATACACCCAACCATCATGTATATATTTAGATGTATTGGTATAAAAGGATGTCCAGAATACTAAGTGGGTCATGTTTGGTATGATTTGTCTTGATATTGCATGGCAAGAATTGTGGTGATTGCGTCTGAATGAAAGGGAATAGATCTTGGGCTGGAGGGTTGTTGCAGACCTTTACTCAGTAAAATAACTTCCTAATCAGGTTGGCCTTGCCCACAAATGCCTTCTGACCATTGGTCCAGCATAAGCCCTAAGGCGGGGCCTAGTTGCAGACAGATGCAAGACCACTGCTGCACAATGAATAGATGCTGGGAGTAGGAACACCCACGTGGCACACTAAGCCACTTGACGATATTGCTTTTCTTGTACATTACCAACAACTGCATTGTGATTTCCAACATATTCCTTGCATCTCCTATGGAATGGGTCAGCAACATATGGCTCTTTCATTCTTACACTGTGGCTCACTTTGGAAAATAACAAATAATTTAAGTGTATTTTCTTTTTATCTGTTTTTTTTATTTATTGAGGTGACCAGAAATCTTTTCCCTGAACATGTCCGGCTGGGTTTTTAGACTTTTCATTGTACTAAATTGTAAAAATTTTTCATCATGAGATGTCGTTCCAATTTTCTGCAAAACCAATATATTTAAAAATTTTTAAATATATTGAAATTAAATTATGTTCCACGTTATCTGAGTATCCATCTTAAATACTAGTACAAATATTTTTTTTTAGCATTTTGCCCATAAGAATTGCTGCACCTTCGCTTCTGTCTGCGTTTTACAAGTATGTAATTGTACAACACGCATATATATTTCACAGAAATGAGGAGTGCTTTTTTTTGTTTGGCTCAAAAACATTAAAATACATTTCTTTCAGTTATTCGTTATTTTTTTAATCTATTTTATCAGTATCGAGTTTGAGATTTTAGTATCGTGACTCCCCACACACACACACACACACACACACACACACACACACACACACACACACAAAACTATACTTCACACGAATCTCAGCATCCAGAGGATTTAAGGGGGATTTCATGGTAGTTATTCTGTGAAACGTACATTATTTTTGTGCAATGGAATCAGTCTGATTTGGGCAGAATATCTGTGGCCTGTCCTACCTGAGTATCATTTGCGATCCGTGGTGGCACCTCGATGCCCTTCCTCTCCAGCGCTCTGTCGCGGTAGCGCTCATATTGGTCATAGCCAAAATAGCCTCCACCAGTGGCAATCAAAAGTGGAAGTGGACGGACGCGAGCCTGCAGGCCCAGAGAGGCTGCATTCGGACGGCCACTTCCTGTTTCACACAAGCAGAAATCAGAAGTGGTATGATCAGGAATGTGCAGGGTATGCAAACCGTGGGAACAATCAGCGGTTGTGGCTTTCACTGTAAAGCCCCTTTCAAATAGAATTCTTGTATGATAATTCCACTCCTAAAATGAAAGCAGAACGTCTTGTGATGTTTATCTTAAACTGAGTAGTCCATCCCCTAGAACCATAGACTGGTCACTGGACAAAGCAGCTTCAGGGGGCAGTGGCGGCCTAGCGGTTAAGGAAGTGGCAGTTATTTGCAATTAACTATCAAGCAACTAGCAATCAGCAATTTGATTCAATCAAATGGTTTACATTTGGGGATGTTAATTAGTAACCTGCTAATTGCAATAAATATAAATAAACACACCAACTAGTTTCAAATTACAGCTTAAATATACTGTGAATACTGTATTATTAGTGTAGCATCCTATGCAGTAGACATGACTGATGGTGCCAAGACGGGCTACAATCTTTCCAAATCTATGGAGACGTTACTGCCATGATTCAATGGTCTGTAATTAAAAAATGCAATGAACTTCCACTTGAATATGTGGTGTAAAATTATGTGTCAAATGGAACATGTTTGGTCATAAATCCACCTGCCATTGCCCTCTACTGGTGAAGTGACATCCAGAGCCAAAACATGGCTCGAAAAGCATGATCAAAACATGGCTCGAACCTCTGAAGAATGACCGCTGTGATCTTGCCTGAGCCCCTCTAGCCTCCTGAGCTCTGAAGAGGGTCCAACAACTGCAACATAAAAGAAACAAATATATTAACAACTGAAGCAATTAATAAAAATCAACAGAAACAAGTGCGTGCAATCATTCTTAACCAAAACAACCATGCCATTGGTCAAATAGTTTAATTTACATTTCTGCTCAAATATTATCCCGAGAGCACATGCCATCATCTCAGGGCCTACATGCAGCTTTACAGTACTGGTGGATTTCCTGGTATTCATGCACATTATACCAGACAGCACTTGGGGCAGTGGTGGCCTAAGCAGGTAAGGTGCCACTGAGCAAGGCACTGTCCCTACACACTGCTCCCCGGGCGCCTTTCATAGCTGCCCACTGCTCACCAAGGGTGATGGGTTAAATGCAGAGGACACATTTCGTGTGCTGTGATCACTTCACTCTCAATTCAACACCAGACTGACGGCATTTAAATGTGGAAAGGAGAAGCACACTGATGACCCGACCCTCAAACCACATATAGTACAGGCCAAATGTTTGGACAAACCTTCTCATTCAATGTGTTTTCTTTATTTTCATGACCATTTACATTGGTAGATTCTCACTGAAGGCATCAAAACTATGAATGAACACACGTGGCGTTATGTTCTTAACAAAAAAACGTGAAATAACTGAAAACATGTTTTATATTCTAGTTTATTCAAAATAGCCACCCTTTGCTCTGATTACTCTTGGCATTCTCTCGATGAGCTTCAAGAGGTCGTCACCTGAAATGGTTTTCCAACAGTCTTGAAGGAGTTCCCAGAGGTGTTTAGCAGGTGTTTGCCCCTTTGCATTAACTCTGCGGTCCAGCTCACCCCAAACCATCTGGATTGGGTTCAGGTCCGGTGACTGTGGAGGCCAGGTCTCCACTTTTTGTTAAGTACATAACTCCACATGTGTTCATTCATGGTTTTGATGCCTTCAGTGAGAATCTACCAACGTAAATGGTCATGAAAATAAAGAAAACACATTGAATGAGAAGGTGTGTCCAAACTTTTGGCCTGTACTGTAGCTTTAAGTTGGCAGGTTCAAACAACGTTGATTAAACGGTCCTACAAAATATGATCCTGTGATTGTTGTAAGGTTGACAGAGGTTTTACCTTATGGCTAGAGCTGCGCGGTATTAACGGTATGAGATATTCTGATAATACCGACGCAGAGAATATAATCGCTTTCGCGAAGCCACGCCCACTTTGCGCGACAGCACAGTGCGCACGGCAGCGTCCTAAATCCGAGTTTTCATGGCTTACTGAGTGCAGCACAAAATTAAATCTTTGAATATTTTAAATGTAAACTTTACATCTGAATACGGAAAATCCTACAATTGTATATAATCCCTCGCATCATACAAACATCCGGTATTTCACTGGAATTATGGGTGTGACAAAGTCCGCATTCAGTAGAATTGCACAGATATGGTTTAACCTGGTGTACGGTTGTGCCATATGTTAATTTATCTATTAAAAAAGGTTTATTATACACCTTCCTGCAGCAGCGCCTTTGCTATGGAAACACGTAACACGCATTTATTTCGCAGCATTTGCCATATTTCAGCGCTGATACGGTGACTTCCGCGACCTGGGCATCAACGCTCCATCATCGTTATTCGTCACCGTACGCCGACGGCGACCGTGCTGCGCCGCAAAACCCTTCCGTGCGGACGACGAGGACTTCACGCCACCGAGAAAGCTTCTCCTCGTCCTCCTCCTTTATATTTTCTCCGCAGGTCGGCCCCGGCGTTACCTGTTGCGGCTCCCTGTCGTGAACGGCGTGCGCCAACACGCCCTCCGCAAGGGCGCAGCCATCTTGCGAGTCTGTGAGGGCGGCGCGTCAAGGCTCCTTGCTTGCAGCTTGCAGCAACCAGGGCCTGAGCGCCTGGGGAAAGGCGCGACGTCGCCATCTGCAGCACCGGCGACAGAAATGCACCTCAAGGCAGGTTCCGCCAGTCGATCCGATTCAGCTTCGCAAACGTACAAAGACAACGGGTGTCAACACTATTTTATTCATAAAAAATATATATTTTAAAATAAAAATCACAACAACAGATGACTAATAATTAGTGTCGGTCTGAATATAGCAGAGTAAACTTCCAACGTGCCCGCGTCCTTTCTAACAACGTGAACAAGGGCCAAGGAGGGGAGAAAAGTTGCTACAGAAACTCTTCACAGTTATTAAATCGTTGATATATATGTATAAATAATAGAAAGAGACTTTTCTACCACTGTAATCTCCCCCAGTACAGAGTAGGCAGTTGCTGGATCCGTCTCTTTGGGGTATTAAGTGCAGGGTTTTTAATTCTTTTTTTTTAAACAGGGCCTTCGGTAGATAATTAGAACTGCAAACAAATAAACAAATAAAAGTAAACAAGGCTTCCTCATGTACCCAACATGATCAGAGGGGCTATCGTTTTTTTAAAGGGTGGGGAATAACAAGAAATCGTGTAACACATTATAATGGTGGGACTTGCTTGAAAAACCGAATGAACATTCCAGCAACACACACTGGGATATTCTGAATGCATTACAGCATTGTGCCACTAATTCACACTGACTGTTGTAAACCAGCACACAATGCAGATGGTGCAATGACAAGGAACTGTCACCCGTGCAACCTTTACATTCGTAGCTGAATATTGCACACATGTAATACAATAAAAGGTAAAAAGAGAACTGAGGATCAATTTTAAAAATGAATGGTTTGGATATTAAATCATAAAAACCAAACATAATATTGAGTTCACTTCATTGATAAAACAGGAGTAGTATATAGCAGCATGAGAAATGACAAATGCCAAAAAAAAAAAAAAAAATTCTTCACAAGTAAACAATCCACAGGATAAATGCACACTGCAATCCACACACACACACACACACACACAGTGTAATTGTTAATGGTCCTTGAAGATTTTATAAAAAAAAAATTAAGTTGTTTTCTCTGAGGAATATGAAGTTCAATCAACTATTTTAAACTACACCTTTGAAAGTGTTTCCTGGTAGGGTTCTGATTGATGCCTTGCAGGTAATACAACCAAAGCCTACCAAACAGTCATTTTTTAAAATTGAGAAATACTGTAAAAAGAAATGGCCACTGCCTTATAAAGTATGACTGTCCATTTGACAAGCAGAGTGTGGTCCAACTTGACAAACTGGGAATAGGACTTGTCTAAAGATCCTGGAGAGAAAAAGGAAGGGGAATACTGTTGAAGCATGAGGTTAAACGTGTTTTTCTTGTGATGTGCTTAATGCCTATGCTATATATTGTGTTTATCTAAGAAGGTATCTGACCTAGCTCCTCAATCTAGTGAAAGTGGTGGAGTTTCAAAACAGTCAAATGAAGAGTGAATACTTGCTGATTAAACATTTACTAATGGCAGTGTCACTGCAGTTAGGTATATCACTACACGCTTACAAAGACAATGGGCAGGTTTGTTTAATGGTAGGAGGGCTTAACTGATCTTCCATAAGCGATTGCACCCTTTTCTAGCCAAACTGGTGTTGTAGCAGGTCTGTGCATGAATAGAATGAAAACGGTTAGTCTTCCAGTCCTTCCCGAGATAAGAAGTCCTCCAGCTCGCTCAGTCTCTCGATCAGCATGATGTCCAGATCGGTGTCATCCTGCCTACTCCTCCTCCCTCGGCCCCGTGGACCCTTTACACGAACAGGCCCCACATTGGCCCTGGCTTTGCGCTTACGTGGCAATGTGAAGTCAGGGAAGTCCAACAAACGTTTCCGCTTTTGTTGACCAATGCATACTAGGGCACCATTTTTTTCTTTAGGCTCTTCAAATATGGTCTCAAGACTTCACAGAGAGAAGAAAAAAAAAACGGTTAGGTTGAAAATGGTGAAAGCACAGACAACACTGTTTACAAAAACTACTGAAGTCGTTCTGGACAAGGGCATCTACTTAATGCCGCAAACGTTTCCATGCTAGAACGGACCTTGCTTTGCACTGCTAACCAGATGATAAAGGAAAGTACAAATGTGCCAAACTGCATCAGAACAAGTGGACTGACCTGTTGGGGGTTGGAGAACGATAGTTTTTATTTGTGTAAATCTCTTCTAGGCTGAACTCCTTTTTCTTCAGTCTAACAAGTAAGAAAAGGTCAAAACAACTGAGGCCTCTGAATTGTTTAAAGAACAAAGAACAAAATCAGGTTTCACTAACCTCTTTGGTTTCGGAAGCCCCATGGGGGTGAGATTGTTGTCTGGTTTGGGAACGGTCTTTCGAATGCGGATCTGGGAGACTCTTTTGGACCGTTGACCTTGAGGGGCCTCAATACTTGCCTTTGGAAGAAATACAGTTTTACCTATTTTGTAAAATTCTAACATGATAACCTGACCTGAAACAATCAGCATAAGGGGCTCACCTCTCTTGACGCACATGGCATGCCAGGGTACTTGGCGTTGGCACCGTCAAAGCTTGGCACTGGCTCAACCGGCGTAACATTCAGAAAGTGAGCCTTATGGTGATGACGTACTGGTGCAGACAGAGCAGACTTGCTGAATAAGAAAGGGCGAAAAGGAGACAGACAATAAACCACAAGACCTGCAGTGCACATATTTCACAAGACTAGCAAAACAAAAACATGCCCACCGTGCTGTGACTCTGGTCCTAGAGGGAACTGCCTCTTGACGGGACTGTTGGGCATATCTGGCAAAACATAGGAAGGGTCAGGGAGAACACCTGTGACGAGCGTTACTAAATGGACGTGTTCGCTTTAATACTCACATGTGGTCATTTCCCAGACCTGGTGGAGCAGTATGATCAAGCAGAGGCCGAAGGGGCGGGTGCCTATCCTGGTTCTGCACAACCTGGGCCACTATGCTATGCAAAGCAGCTGACGAGAGCTGCAGAAAGTGGTGAGAGCGTCTCTGTCTGAACCAGAGCCGGAAGCGGCCTGGGGATGACATGGCCAGGACAGTGCTGAATCCCGCTTTTCCAAAGCCTCCCTGGTCTTGGATGTTCATGGGGAACTGCATCACTGCCCGAAAGAGCTGTGAAAGGTTTGGCTGGCAGGCAGCAAGGAGCTGACTGAAGGAGTTTTCCTGGGCAAGCATGGCAACTGCCCCAAGCTTCTGAGGAGGTTGCACACGAGGCTGCATCTGGTGGGAAGTGTCAGTCTTGTTGATTAGAGTCCATTGTTGCAACGGCTGCTCCTTACCCTGTTGCTGCTTTAGTTTGGGGTTGTGGCAACGCTTCAGGTTACCAAGTTTAACATAGCTGCACTGGCTGGCAGGGAGCTGCGGCAGGACAGAGGAAGACCTGCTAGACATCAGGAAGTTGGCAGTGTCGGACAACTGCTGAAGGACAGTCTGTTGCTCCTTAGAACAAGATTTTACACCAACACCCAGAGGCTTTGAGAAGCCATTACTGTGTGCAGTGAGACTAAAATGGTTCTGGGTGAGCCAAAATGGCAATAGGCTGCTGTTTGTTCCTTGGCTCTTCGTCTGAGAGAGTATGGAATTGGTATACGGAATAAAGGCAGATTCTACAGTCTTGTCCAGAACGTTGAACTCATTAGACTGCGACTCTGGTGTTAAATTGTCAATTTTCTGCTCTCTAATGGCCCCCTCTGCTATGTTTGATGGACTTTCAGATTGATGAGGACCATCTTCCTCTGGTGCTCTGTCTTGGTATGAGTACCTACTAGCCAGTGGCTCTTTGGTGGCTGATGCAGCAGTGGTGTCAGACAAACTAACTGTGCATGAATTCCCCTTTTCTGGATTTATTATTTCATTCACTGCAGCCTGACATTGGGACCAATCTCTAGTCATTGATAAAGGCTTAGTCAGTATTCGGTCCACAGATATTTGTGCTTTTGCTGACTCACACGGTAAAGCGTGTCCAGTTTGACTATGCCCTACATCTGTAACAGAACATTCTGATATGCCTCTTGGCTCTTGTTTGGGGGTTAATGTAAAGTCCTCTGTAGATGCAGAGAGAATAGCTTTCTCCCTGGGCATCTTTTTCTCATCTCCTACAAAGTTCCTGGGCATCTCAGCACTGAGAGAAGGCACCTGACTATGTGCAGAAACATGTAAACGTTGAGTTTCCTCGAAAGGCTGCAAAACATTGTGCTCAAGGGCTTTGAATGGACCATTACCTAAAAACAAAGGACACTGCCCCATGACAGCTTTTCCATCACAGGTGGCTAACTGACTTAGAGTATTCTCTCCATTTTCAGCTTCCATGTCCATGTCACAGTCTGAGACAGGGGAGTAGTTGCCCTGTATACATTTCACTAAATTAACTTCTGTTGCTGAAGAGGGCATTATTTGTCCCTCCTCTAATCCATTCAACTTTTCTCTGCCAAAATCCTGTAAATCTTGGGCTGGGCTCCTTTGGACCAAGTCGAAAGAAGATGGTGATGGAATCGCAGATTTCCACAGACAGACATGCTCAGAAGCCTTTTCAAGGCAAGATCCTGTATAATGATGACTATGATGTGGATCCATTGTGAACGCTGGTGTATCATCTTCTTTGAACTGTTTATGGTCTTTGCCTAAAAAGGTAAAAAGGACTCATTATGGTTGTACAAACACTTTACAAATTTTGTTCTCCAAAAGGAGAAATGATTCATTGAACGAACCAAATCAATGTAGAACTGAATATAACCATTGTTGGAAAGGACCAAATCAATACAGAACTGAATCTAACCATTTTTGGGGAGTAGCTAAGTTATGTAATTAAAAAAATTGTAAGTGTAATAAGTTATGATAGGAAAATGTATAAATTGAAATTACAGTTTCTAATTGAGGTAACTAAAGGTGTATTCAAAATGCCAATATGCTTTATATAACCCATACTCGACCACTGAGTCCACACTCACCAGTACCCTGCTCTAGAAACCAATCCAGTGGAGCAGGTTTGCCAAAGGAGGTGGAGGGCACACTCTGGTCCAACTTGCTGTGCAGAAGTGCCAGGCTACTGCCATGTGCATTGCTTTGCTCATACAGCTGATCCATCTTTCGCTCAAGCACCTCAAGGCGCTGGCTTAAACTGCCCAGCATGCCAGTCAGGAAATGCTTCATCTCTGCCTGCTGTGATGCCAGGAATTGCTCCATAGTTCCCAGCTGCTCTCCAGTGGGGCCTGGTGGACTTGCAGGTGAAATGCCACATGGTCTACATACTTGCAAATGATGTTCTGACGCATCAGCAGGACTAAGATTCACCGGAGTAGATATGTTTTGCTCGCACTTATCTGTCTGATAAGCTCTACACTGAACTGCCTCCGGAAGCCCCTCATCTATCTTCTGCTTTTTGGGTGATTCTCTGCAGCTTGGGGCCAGTTGCTCCTGATACAGCAGAGGGCTTGATGTAGAAACAGGCCCCTGGTGTGCCTCTTCCAGATCAACGGGAACAGTGGACAACATCATACCCACTGACCTAAATCGCAAGTGCCAGAAAAAGTTTAAATGCAAGATTTGTAGAGTTACATAAAATTAAATTGAACACGTCGCAACAATGTGTTAAGAAAACATGGGGAATTTCCCCATATATATATATATAACATAGACACCTATCAAAGTATTGTGCCAAAGAGGCGAATTCAGTAGAAGCACTGTCATTCAACTATTTTTTGGCTTAAAAAACAATGTCATGTAACAGGCAGATGGATTTTCAAAGCATTCTACATCATGCGCACTTCCCAGAAGCCTGATCTCTGGGCAGTGAACGCACAACCGGACCGTCGAATACACCCCGCAAACACGTCCGCTCACCAGAAAGCATGTGACAAACAATTTGCCCGCAAAGGGGAGGCGTACCTGTAACCCCTGCCCCGTCGCCAAATTACAACGTCCTTCCAGACCCCCGCATCTCCGCGTCCCGTCGGAACGGAAACACCTACGGTCTTCGCGGCGGCCGCTTCCGGAGCCGCCGGACCATTCAGCGTCCAGGGTGCATCGCGGCCGGCGGGTCGCCACACGGCCGAGCTCGTTACACACGCGTTACACACGCGTTACACACGGCCCCGCTGCCTTCACACCGCGGCCGACCATAAACAAGCGATCAAAACGGCGACGTAGATCTGCTTCCGCTCCGTGCGGCCAGGCAGTAACCGCGTCTGCCATTGGCTGGCAGAGGAGGGATGGTGGAACGCTATTGGATGATTTATGTGCACGACGCTGTAGGCTCACTATTGAACACTTTAGTCACATATCCTCACACATTTACTATTGTGCTGCACAATATATATTTTTTGAATGTTTAAGTGCAGTTCCGAAGGTGGTGAAAGAGTATCTAGCATGTGTAGCATGTAAAATATAAACAATACAATTATGCAGTAACTTAATATAATAAAGTACTTCAGTTTAATAAGACGTTAAAGAAATTAACCACAGTCAAACCGTTTTTACGTTATTTTTTATACCTTTAAATACAACTATGACGCTATTACAAAATAAATAAGTCTTTAAATTGAGCCTTAATAACTAAATACACCCAAGTTTTCCATCCTGGCCGTTTTTATGGCAAGGAAATTCGCACTTCAAGAGGTCTTGTGATGGTGCGCACAGCCTCGGTCGCTGTGAAGACCCGAAGATCACTGCTGAACGCCTCTCAGGACAGGAGCTCCAGCTAAATCCCATTATTGTAACTGTACAATATTTATGTATAATAAACTGTTCTCCGATGGCGTGAGACCTGTTCAGGGGTAAAAAAAAAAAAAAAAGAAGTGGAGGGAGGAGCTTGCGAGGATAAAGTGAAGTTTCCTCCTTTCGTCCTCTCGCGGCGCGAAGACAGGCTGCGGAATATCGAGTTGGTTTTGCCGCTGGCCGGGCGGATTAAAAGCTGAGTAAAATGGTAAGATTCCGAGTTAAGTGGCCATTTTTTGTTGCTGTTGCGCGGGTTTACTTCAGCACAGGTGTAGCTGGCGTCCTTTGTTGGTCCCGCCTCGACCTGACAGGAACCTTCACTTTTACCTGCATGTCGGAGCTTGTAAACCTCTTTAGTTCACAAGCGTATTAATAAATTCGACGGTAAAAAAAATGTTCAGTTTTACGATGGAAATAAACTTTGAAGTCAAATGAAATAACGTTATATATATATGCATTCAATTATTGCAGCCTATTTTACAATGTTTCTTTTGCGGAAAAAGGCGAGCAAACTACAACAGGAAGTGGAGGAGGTGAAGGTAGTGATGATTGAAAATATGAATAAATCAGAAGAGAGGTCTGAGAAGCTGACAGATCTGGAGGAACGTTCGGACAACCTGCGGAACAGTGTGAGGATTTTGCGTTTTTTTTAAATTGTCCTGTTTTCTCCCACCTCACAGTCATGGTAACATTTTGGTGCATCATTTTAGGGGAAAATGTTTGTGAAGACCTCACAGAAGGTGAAAGATGAGAAGAAGAAGCAGAATGTAAGAAGCAAATACATACTGTATGCAATTGTGGGGTCACTGGCCCTGATCATCATTATTGTGCTGGTGATCAGTCTGACCTATAACAAAACCACATCTGTCCAAAACACCTCAACATCGTCACCTCCATAAAGAACTAACCCTTCCAAGCCAAGGCTGTGAGGGGCAGTCTTGGTACAAAATGGACTTTTGTTGTGTGTAAATTACGTCTTGTGTGTGGCTGGGGACAAGGTCACAGTGTGAGTTGGGGAAAAAGTCAAGAAAGAAGATGTTTATATATACCTAGCCCACCCTACCTGCCTACCTGGATCTACTCCGGGTGGAATCTTCTGCAAGGGGAACATGGGGAACCCTCGATAGAGAACTGGCTGTAGAGGCATCCAATGTAACTGCATACATAAAACGTAGCACCTCGTCAAATGTAGAACGTACCAACATTGTTGTTCCTCTGAAACCGTGAGTACACCGAGATGCAATGATAAGTAAGAAAGAAGAAGAAGAAAGTGAAGTGATTGTCACATGTGATACACAGCAGCACAGCACACGATGCACACAGTGAAATTTGTCCTCTGCATTTGTCCTCTGCATGCCTGCCACATGTTTAATGCAAGATGCAATGTTGAGGAACTGGAATGCATAAGCCTCAGGGGATTTTGCAGTATGCAGTCGCTGTTAAAACTTTGTATTTAATCGTGAAATGTTTATGTAAATTGTAACAACTCTGTGGTACTTAAATTATGCTTCAAAGCTCATACTGGTCAAAATAATAACTTTGAAAGCAAATATGTATCTTTTTAAATGTCATATGAAAAGCTTAATTTAGACAATCATAAACTGTACTAACACTTGTGGTGTAAACACTGCAAAGAGATAAGGGACGGCATTTTTCGGGACGGTGGTCTTTCTATAAACAGTCTTTTCAGATTTTTTGAGTACAAAACACTGATTTAAATCTATGTGAATTCATACAAGGTCTAGGTCAAGAGCAAAATTAAAAATATTTTCATTTATTTATGTTCCAGTTAAAAGAATTGCATTTGGAAACTGGAATTGACTCAGGTTTGACACAATCTACATATTAATAAAAAAAGACGTGGATTACTTTGAGGATTTCTTTGAAATGTCCCATTCATTCTAGTGTAAAAATCTAATATCCAGTCACATATTCTTCCTCATTCTTCCTTATCAAATGTTGTAAAGACAAAAAACACTTCTCAGGTCGTGCAGTGATTAAGTTACATTTTATTTCATCTTTGTGTTTGAATATAAATTTTATACAACAAAAAAAATATGAAACCATGTTTTAATTGTAATTATAAATTAATACTCTGCTGAAATCTCTCAATTCAGTTCAAGTTTTCCCTGCATTTCCATCATTTTCTGAGGATCTGAAACACAACATATATTAAATAATTCTTGATTGACATTAAAATGACATGTTTTGTCATCACATACGAATGCTACAGAGGTATATTTTATTGCCGGGAAGGGGGGGGTCTTCAGCATTTTTCATGGCCTCATACTAACAAATGCAATACAGAAAAAAGACTGAAAATAATAATAATAATATAAGACCATGCTTTTCAACAAGAGCAACTAGATCTCTATTCAAAGTCAAGAGCTAAAACAAAATCTTACAGCTTCCAAATAATGTCCAAATCTAAATGACATAATATGCCGAAGTAGTCAGATATTCTGTGGAGACCATTTGGCAGACATACAATGTTATCTGGCTTAGCAAAAAAGGAAGCACTTTGTATAAACTGCCCAGTCATGGTTTAACTTAACAGACAATCAACCATGACACCCCTCCTCAGCATTACATGGGACGATACAAGCTAAAGTCGAACGCTGGAGCAATCAGCCTTTCTAATGATCAGTGTTTATTTGCATTCATTTACAAGCAGGTAGGTATGGCAGCAGTATGGCAGGCTTATAAAAAGTATAACTTTCTTCGTTTAATGACCAACAAGATACACTTTCACTGGATCTTTGTGGTATTGCAGCTGTACAGTGCATATGCTGGTTAGGATGGACACGCACTGACAATTGCCATTCTTTTACTCTCTTTCTTTAACATTAGCTATGCTATAAAACTAGAAGCATCTAAAACACTATGAATGAGATTCAGCCAAGTTGTATCTTGGTGTTCTCCGTACAGTTCTTCATGATGAGTGGCATCATTACTTAAGAGGGAGAAAGGGAGGGGGTAGCATTTCTTCAGTCAACCAGCAACTCCAGCTTGAAAACCATCTAAAATTCACCTGATGGATAAAGAGTCTCAAAGTCTGTTTTATCCAGTCGGTCAGGAAGCTGTGCCCTCGTGCACATTCACAGTAATATTGCCCTAAACTCAGGAGCAAGTTCACCAGGAAACTGGTGTGCTAGAAAATAAAGTTTGTACTACTATTAAAAATCTCCCCACAAAACCCCACCGTATGTCTGTGATGGGGGGTATTGCTGTCGGGTTGTAACAGATTTTCTGTGAGGACAAATGTGACTCTTGGAAACTACAGCATGGCAGTGCTCTCTGGGTTGCAGTTGAGGTGGGTGGAGGTGCTGCTGCCACCAGGTGACTTCAGGCTGCGACCCCCACACCCCATTGCTGTGCTCTTCCCTAACCCGTGACTGCCCATAATGACCCCTGACCCTTGGTGGTGGCTGCGCTGTACTAGAGCAGCCATCATGGTGTCGCTGTTGACTGCCCCAAACTCATAGGTGAAGGTGCCATAGTAGACCAGGATGACAACGGTGAAGACCCACTCACAGATGGCAGCTGCATGCTGAAGGACAAAGCTCTCATGGATGAAGAAGACTCCACCTTGAAGAAAATTACTTGAGTAAAGGAATATATTTAAAAAATATATTTAACAATAAAAATTATAAAAAAAAAAATTCTAATGTGATCATATTTCTTATTTATAAACATGCATTATTCAACATCTTGGTGAAATGATTTCTTGACTTTATCACATAAAAAAAACATTAAAAACCATTGACTATGAAATTGTCCAAGCTAACGTCTCAAACACAGAAAACTGGAAGGATACTGAGGATGAGGGAAACCAGAGCACCAGCTGAGAGAGCCACTCGCACATGGGCCATCCAGTAGTCCAGGGCAGTTTCTGCGATGCGGTATGTCAGCACACACTGCAAACATACAAACAGCAGGCCTGCAGGGAATGCCACACCTGCCCCAACATAGTGAAGAGACTTGGCGTGATCCACCTAAGAGAAAAGGCGGGAAACAGATTTGTAATAATCAAGTCTTCAATCATGTAGTCTGATGGAAACACAGAAAATTACAGTCGGTTAAAATGACTGTTTGTAAAATGACTTTGATTGTTAGGTCAGACTGGAGTGAAAATAAATTGCGGAATGTGATACAGGAGCATGGTTGAATCAAAATTTCCCAACCATAAATATTAATACAAACTAACATAATTTCAAACCCACCTGAAAATTGCCAACCATGACCAGGCCGAGTGCATTGATGCAACCGGAGACCAGGGCACTGGTGTTTATCCAGCAACGGTGGCTGTGCTCAATCACCTGGGCATAGCGGAGCATGCAGACCATGACCACTGAAGAAGAGAGAGGTTCATTTCCCATTAATCTATTTTTCTTGCTTTCATGGTTTGCCAAATTTAAGGAGGCTAAATGCTTGTAGGTCAGTGGGTGACAAATCCTTACCCATGAAAGCTCCCACATTACCAATCAGACTGAAGAGGCAGCTCTCCGGGGGGTAAGACCCACATTTACTGTGGGAAAAAAAATGCTTGCTAAATAACAATGTTGTGACAGGATAGACATATGTCTATGTAAAATATAATATATAGAAAATGTGGCTGGTGTAAGGGTTAACAACAACAAAAAACAAAAAAAAAATAATAATAAGGTGACTATGTAATGTTACCTACATTTGAGCATTCTGACCAAGCATGTTATCAGTTATTAGCAAGCTGATATAGTCCATTTAGCCATAAAAGCATCAAACGGCAATTTTGTCAATATCAACTAAGGCCAAGCGTGTTTGGTTATAGGGGAAAGCTAAAATGTACAGAGTGGAATCGGACATTGTCCTACAAGATCTTCTAATTGTTCACTCTTTTGAAGCATTGCTCACCCTCTTCAGACAATTCCAATCTTGAGTTTGATGATCATATTGCTGATTGACAGGGTAGTACATCATCACAAACCACATCAAGCAACTTTTACAAATTAATAGCAGTGACATGTCTTAGACTAATTATAATTCTGGCTTAAGTTCACAGTTCCACTAAAACCAGTTTACCCGATCAAAAAAATTAAGCATAATACTGACAACACACCTAATAAGAGGGATGTCCTGCAGTGTACAGCATGTCTTTGGAAAGCCCTTCCTGGCTGTCTCCTCACTGCAGGTCACATTGTAGGTCCTGTAACCACAATGGCCAAGAATGTCATTAACAAAATTAAATTAACTAATGTAAAGCGCTTCCATTCTCTTCTCTGACCAATCATTTCAATCATCAGCAGAGACTAAAAAAACCCACCAGTTCTCTACAGGACAAACATGATGGTTCATCACTGCCATGGCATAACTGCATAAACACACACAAAAATATTTTAATTCACCACAGGATAACAGTTAATAATTGTTAGTTTAACAATGTGCTTTGCACATCTTTTATATTGGGAGTTATGGCACTTACACTATCCATATTCCTGTAATGGAGAAAGCTGAGAGGCTGACTGGCAGGACGATCCAGGCGGTCATTGGGCAGTCTGTGTCGTGCCTGTGTCCAGATCATGGGGAGGTGAAGGACCAGGGGTGAAGTGACAAGAGGACACACGCTACCAGGTGAAGCCATGCAGTGTGTGGACATGAGAGGACTATTGGGACAACAGCTCTGTTTCCACTAATACATTTGCTGGTGGCTTGGTTTGGCTGACAAATTTGCAAACCTGAACAGAGGAGAGAATGTTACATGGATTCATTTGGAAAGATGAGTACAGTATAAGCGAGCAGTAAAATGACATTTCCTATAGTTAAGGACTAGCTGCAGTGCACAGCAACAAGCACGAAATAAAAGAATCAAACATTATTATAAACCGCAATGTATTATAAAATCACAACGTACACATGCAGATACCCACAAACCACGAAACTCGGTATAGGCTTAAATACACGGGTTCAGTGAGGGATTAAGAGGAAAAGCAGGAAAGGCTATCACAAGCTAAAACTGCTAAGATGCACGGCCGGTGATCACCATTATCATGTTTTGTACGCGATCTTTATCAAAATAACTGCATCCTGCAGATGTCACAACAGATGCCGACAGTTGTTTTTATTATTATTATTAGCAATATACAGTGTTGCTGTAGACGAACAGTTAGCTCGGCAGCTGAGTGATAAAACTGGATCGCGCAACATGCAGAAGATTTTCAAGCGTAGGGGTGCTCTTCGTCGAATAATTCATTCGGGTCCCCAGCGAGGGGGAAAGGTAAATTCTTACCCAAATTCCACCGGCGACCCCTCTACGTCGAGGCTAAGTCGCTAACCAGCATCTGGCGACGGCGGTCTTCGACACAAGGACGTGAGAGGACGTCGTGACGTCACTGCATCTCACATTGGACACCAAGGGCTTCGCGCTGTCAGTCTGTCGAGGCCACCGCGGTGACAGTTCTGCAGAACTGAGATGCACGTCCACGCTAAAGCACGATGATTTAAAAAAAAAGGCTTATGTACCCCAGTGTTATATGTCATTTGGTTAACTTTGTTCTTTTGATTAAAATGTATTTCCTGTAATATTTCTCATTTGCTTATTCGAGGTAGATCGCTCAGTATGCTTGTCAATACTATTTTTATACATTTAATTTGCACTTTTTGTTTTGGTAAAGACGTTTTATTTTCTGAAAGCTATTCTACTATTTAGAAAACGTAGTTTGACAAAACGGTTCTTTTCAAATGTATATAAAAAGCAAATAAAAGGGTCACATGTGATACCTTCAATGTTAACATTATTATCTACAGCTGATGAAATACATTTGTAGATACAAGACAAAAGTTTTTTTTTTTTGCTCATGGAGAAATTGCAACGACAAACGCTCAAACGCCATCGCGCCGCTGGTGTAGTGGTATCATGCAAGATTCCCATTCTTGCGACCCGGGTTCGATTCCCGGGCGGCGCACTGGTGTTTTTTTTTCCAACATCGAACGAATGTTGTCGCTTAAAAAATTAACATTAAATCTGACACGAAATATGTTTTACGTTATTATTCATGTGATTACCGCTATGAGCTAAAAACAGATTTTTTTTCTGACTCAACACACTTCCGCCGGTTCAACTCCGTGCCCCCTTTTTAATTATTCGCGCATGCGCAAAGCTATATCCGCTCCGGTTTCGCCGCCATCTTATGTCGCTTTTTCTATTGTTCATAATTGGAGTTAACAGAAGCGGCGCAGGGATATTGTGCGCAATATATCAGTTTGAAGCTGAACCGGAGTAAAAGCGACAAATAAAAGGGAAAGTTGGACTAGAACTCGCAGCTGTCACCGAATTTAATACGCGTGGATTTTCTTCTCTCAGGGTTCATCGATCTTTCACTCGGCCGGGAAATATGATGGACGAGGAACAACCCAAGACTTTGTACGTATGAAGACCAAAACCGCTTAAGCAGCGTTTTAGCATGACACGTTTCGTACAAATGCTATACCAACGCTAGCACGTACGTGTTCATTTTACTGTAAACCAGATACCAAATTATAAACGCAATGTTCTGTTGCCCCACAGCCGACGTGTGCTCCAGCTGACCGCTCACTAGCAGCTAATCTGTGCTCGTGAGTTGTCCAACATTGTCAGACGTGTCCATTTTCCCCTCTAACAAAAGCTCAGACCTGAGTCTAGCCTGCTAAACGGTGTTTGCGTAACGAATGTCGCCCAAACGTGTGGGGAAAATGTCTTGCTGGCCCAGCGCCTGAACGCTCCCATTGTTCCATGTTGTTTTGTGCGTTTAGTCGTTCACGACAAGAATAAAGCCAGCTTGTTAGCCGCACAGCTAACGGGCGGCCATGAATGTGATCGCAGACAGAGCGCACGTTGGCTAACGTTAGCAAAAAAATTAGCCGAGATCTTTAAGCATTTGAGCGTCGCTGTTATTAAAATTGTATTGACTCGGTCCGTTTCACACTAGCACGTAGCGCGGTCTCTCTCTCTCTGTCTCTTTTTTTTGTCTCGCCTTGTTATACTTTACAGCTGTGCCTTACGTGGAGACAAAAGTCGGTCGTGTCAGGCGTCGGCTAGCCCTATAAAACATACGAGAAAGGCAGGCTAGTTGGCTCGAAGTGAAAGAATGGCCTGTCGACGAGACCCAAGCCTATTCGGCGTTGACTGGTTACCGTGAGTCACAGGCAGGCTGGCCTGCTGTAGGTGTGTGATTTAATGAGCCCTTCTCTCATCTCTAGCGCAGGCGACCTATCTTTATTTCTTTTTTTTTTTTTTTTTAATCCCCCGACCCTTATGATAATGACTGGTCAAGGTGGAAAAATCTTTTGTCCTCCCTTACCGTTGCCTGTGCCTGAACAGCGTTTGCAGACAGCTAAACAAAGATGCGTTTCGCTCGAGTGTGAGATTTTGGCTCTGGTTTAAGTTCATTAATACATTTCTAGTCTGAAATGTCGCTTTCTGTGTGACAGGTACGTTGGCAACCTGTCCCGGGATGTGACCGAAGCCCTCATCATGCAGCTCTTTGGCCAGATAGGCCCCTGTAAGAGCTGTAAAATGATTGTAGACGTAAGTCCTTTTTTAAAAACTGAAACATTCCACGTCCAAAGACGCTTGTAATTTTGCCGTAACTGTTTAGTATTTTCCTCCCTTGTTTTTCCCTTTATGTAGCCTTTTGTGTGTTTAAATGTTCCCTTTCCAAACTTCAGACGGCTGGTAATGACCCCTACTGCTTTGTGGAGTTCTACGAGCACAGGCATGCAGCCGCCTCATTGGCAGCTATGAATGGACGTAAAATAATGGGTAAGGTAAGCTATCGTATCTACAGGGTGAGTTGGGCCTGGTTGGGTCCTGCTGGACTTGGGGAGGGAGGGAGGTTGGGTGTTTTTGGCATGTATTCACGTAAGCGTATTTACTTGAGTAGTAAATATTCAGGTTGAGCAATAACTTGTCAGGATAAACAGGTTTGTGTGCTTCTGTAATTGGGATATAAGTGATATTTGAGCCATAATCCTGTTGCAGTTTAATTTTAAGATGCACTTTGCTTGTGTTCACATTTACTTTCCAGTAATCCTTAGATCCTGACATTCATTCAGCCTATTGGTTATTCTAGTCATCCACAGACAGTTTTATTTTCTGATATGCTTCCAGAATTCTCATATAAACTATTCCTACTTTCCCCTTTTTAGGATTTGCATGCATAGGCAGTTGCACCTGCTCTTCATCATTTTGCCCCTCCTTAAATTAGGGTACTTTGCATTTCAACTAAACAAAACTGATGACCAGAATAGCTAATCGGTCTCTTTTTCAGAGTCCAGTTATTTCACTGTGTGTGTGTTTCCCCTCTCCCAACATCATGGCTGTACAGACGCATTATAGTTGTAGAATCATATATTCAGTTCAAAATATTTTATCCTCAACAGGTATTGAAGGACCATTTGAGGAGTAATACAAGTTGGTATTTTCACTTGTTTTGTAAGTCCCTTGTTATTTGGTCCTCTCTTTTTCAATACCAAGATTACATTTTCCCAATCAGACAATTAGTCAGTACATGGACAATTGTGAATTCTTTGGCGTGTAGTCAGGTCTTCATTGCTAAGACTTATAGATATTCGTGGTCTGCAAAGAGATCTCTGTAGGCAGCAGGGTGAGTAGGCAGCAGGCACAGATCTACTTAATATGGAGGCTCTCACCACAAGATGTGTGTGTTCTTGTCTCTCCGCAGGAAGTCAAGGTCAACTGGGCCACAACACCAAGCAGCCAGAAAAAAGACACAAGCAGTGAGATTTTTTTTCTCCCGCTTCCCCACTTCAATTCCTTGCTTAAGTGCTCATAGTGAGTGACATTCAGAGTGTAATTGTGATATATTTTGACTGCCAGATCACTTCCATGTCTTTGTCGGAGACCTGAGTCCAGAAATCACCACAGATGATATCAGAGCCGCCTTTGCACCTTTTGGCAGAATATCGTAAGTGTGAAGTTGTAGTCATGAAGAATTATGCTTAAACAGATTATTATTATTTTTTATATATATATAAAAAGTATATATGTTTCTTCTCTTTTTGTTTGTCTGCAGTGATGCTCGAGTGGTGAAAGACATGGCCACTGGGAAGTCAAAGGGCTATGGCTTTGTATCTTTTTTCAACAAATGGGTGAGTTGCACAAGCTTCATCTTTATCAGTCGATGAGGATTTAAATATATCTTTAATTTTTTTCAGGGATATTAACATACATTTAATTGACTTTAAGGTTTGTATTAAAAGGAGAAAACTGCTTGTGTGTACAGGATGCAGAAAATGCTATTCAACAGATGGGTGGCCAGTGGCTGGGAGGCAGACAGATCAGGACTAACTGGGCCACAAGAAAGCCTCCAGCACCTAAAGCCACATTTGAGAGTGGGACTCTATGTATTTTTTGAATAATTCTTTATTGACCCTTTTGGATATTCCTGTCAATTGTCATACTGTGATCGATAATTTGTCCTCATGCTTAATGTATGTTTTTGTAGCAAACACCAAGCACCTTTCTTTTGAAGAGGTTGTTAATCAGTCCAGTCCTAGCAACTGCACAGTGTACTGCGGTGGGGTCTCCACTGGTCTGACAGGTGAGTCACAGGCACATTTTCCCTTAAACCATAATTCTTCATAAAAAGACACTCACAGGGCTTGTTTTTTGCCATTTCATTCTCACAGTACTTGCCCAGGGCTTGAAATTTGGTGCAAATTCAAGTGTTTCTTACAAACGTTTTATACTCTCAATTGTGACATTTGATTAAAAAATGCCATTGTGTGCATGGAATTCAGGACCATGAATGAAGCATCCAGAGACATTAATATGGGGGTTCATTGAATAAGTTGGAGCTGGACAAAAGGCAACTCAGTGCATATAGGGCAATATATTGCTTCATTTATATGCCTTCTTTACAGAGCAACTAATGCGGCAGACTTTCTCCCCATTTGGCCAAATCATGGAAATCCGCGTGTTCCCAGACAAAGGCTACTCGTTTGTGAGGTACATATGATTTTATCATTTTAAATAACCCAGTATCTAGTGTATCTATCTATAAAGTAAACTCTTTTTTCCTTTTTTTGGCCTCAGATTCAATTCTCATGAAGGAGCAGCCCATGCCATTGTGTCAGTCAATGGTACCTCCATAGAAGGCCATGTGGTGAAGTGTTACTGGGGCAAAGAGACAACAGATATGGTCAGTCCCATGCAGCAGGTACAGGTGCCCCAGGTAAGGCTCTTTTCTCATTAAGATTACACTAAGAAATTGGTTTGCTAACCTGTCTCACCATAAGTTTATTTTTGTTCCCCAGCAAAACAAAGTAGGATTTGCTGCACAGCCTTATGGCCAATGGGGTCAGTGGTACAGTGGTGCACAACAGATCGGCCAGTATGTGCCCAATGGCTGGCAAATGCCCACTTATGGTGTTTATGGGCAGGCCTGGAATCAGCAGGGCTTCAAGTGAGTCTGAGTTTGTTGTGCTTATGTATAGAAGAATACTGTTGGCACATTTCTTATTTTAAATGGAAGACTTGCACACATGTTTGGGGATTGTTAAAATATGAGCCATCCTTGTTGGAAAATTTCTTACTATGTATTCTGTGGTTTGCAGTCATTTACAGGCAGGTGCTGGATGGACTGGTGTAGGTGCAGTCAGCAATGGAGGCGTGGTGGAGCCTGCTCAGGGTGTTAACGGCACGGTGCTTGCCAACCAGTCTGGCATGGGAACTGCCGGGTACCACACACACTGAACTGGGCAAAAAGGGCAGTCATGTCATCTTCAGCCCTACACAATGACCATGGGACTCTCGCCTGCCAGCTTGGGAGAGGAGTCTCCATTCTCCACCCAATCCTCCCCACCCTCTCCTCAGTCTTTACATCTTTGCTGGGGAGCTGATTTTGCCATTTGACCGCTCTCCTACACTTCCACTTGTAATTATTTCCATATAAGTGTGGGTGGACGATTTAAAGCAGTTCCCTGGGCATCACTGAGGGGGTTTGAGTTGCCCTGCTCTGGGATTCAGATGTGACCTAACACACCTACACACAGATGCACACACTCTTTCCACACACACTGATACAGTTCTTGGCCAAATGACTGGCCTGCTACGTCATAAAGGACTATTCCATTTTAATTCAAAGTACTATAAATGAATAAACATCATGATAAAACTGCAACTTTTCCCATTTTTGCTTTTTTTCCCCCCTCCACCTGTAAGATTTCAAATGCTGATTTGTGGAGCTTTGCCTTCTTTCTTTCTTTTTTTTCACAAGAAGCAATTACAACATGGAATTATGACTTCATTTTTTCCTCCTCAGTCCAAATAAGTGGATGTCATCTTTTTTTTTTTTTTTTTTTTATATAATTTTTTTAAATTAGACATTCAATTTTTCAACTGAACAAATTGCAGGGATTACTGCCATTTTTTTCTTTAAAGGCAGATAAATATTGCACAATACTGTTACTCTAGGTTAACTTCACAAAAATTGTTACACAAATTATAGGTATTTTAATTTGTTCTGCATTCCATTTCTCCTTTTTCCCCTTTTCGGAGGGTTTAAGTATACTGTTTTGTATGTAAATAACCAAACAGACATCTGTTCAACTGTTTTGATGCTGTATAAAGATTTTTTTTTTTTTTTTGTAAAGGCTTGGTTTGCTGAGAGTTGGCTGGTTTGAAGCAGACCTCTGCATCAGTGGCACTGTTGAATGCTGATCCATGCAGATGTAGGGACAGTGCAACTTTTGATTCTTCCAGGGATTTTTTTTTTTCCTTGTGTGTGTGTGGGTGCCCGCTGCATTGCTATGCAGTGCAGATGATTCAGACTGAACTGTAGAACCCAAGCTGTTTTTGTATAAAAACTTAATGTGATCTTTCTGCTTTATGTTAAACTTTTTTTTTTTTTTTTTCCCTAAAGTTGTATTCGTGTTAAATTGAGAGAACCTGAATGGATCAGAATTTTGCACTGTTTCCCTCCCTTGGAGTTGGATGCGATCCATTATGTTGCCTTATTTTGAGTTGATTTAATTTTAGCCAACCAAGAATTATTAAGAGTAGGCAGTGCCTAAGGACATTTTCTGACTTTTTGTTTTGAATTTTTAAAAAAATGTTAATGCTACTATTATACAGTATGTTCTTGCTTTGTCCCATTAAAATGCTGATGCATACCGGATTATTATGTTGGAGAGCGTTTTTTTTTTTTCTTTCCCCCCCCTGAGCCTTTGCAAGGCCCCTCATAAGAATGTCATGATAAATTTGGATGTCATTGGGGGAAATTCAGTCATTAAGTAAATGGTCATTGCTAAACTGGAAATAATTTAGTTAAACTGGTTGGGGTGGATTAACATGGAATGCACATTTAAGTTTAGACTAATTATATAAACAGACTTAACTGAGAAATATTTCACACTGGAATTAGCTATTGAGGTTTCAGATGAAAACTGATTCATAGCAGTGAAACACTAGAGGAAAAAAAGTATATTAGATAATAAGTTCATCTGGACCTTTATCCGTCTAAGCCAGACGTCTCCGCTGAAATGGATCTCCGTGACCGACCACATCCTTTACATTCCGCAGTTCTGTCTGAATAACCCACGCGAATTTATGCGGAATTTAAAATATGTTTTAATTATCGCAACGAATGTCGACTCCCCAAGCAGCAAGCAACTGTTAAATAAGCAACGGGCAAGAGGTTGGTCACTAGTGGCCGCTTCTTCGCGCCAGAACCTCACGACGAAGCTGAATTCGTCACGGTCGTGGCGGGACTGTTCCGATACTTCAACTCCTAGAATGCACCACGCCAACGACTCCGCCCTCTTGCAGAGCGCAATAGCCAATCAAGAGTCGCGTTACAGACGCAGTACAACGTCTTGGTTGTAAGAAGGAATGGCGAAAGCTCAGAGAAAAAGGTAGGCCGTTGTTTTTTCCCCCCGCAGAGTCTGACCATACAGCGCAGGGAAGCTGCGTTTAAAACAACCACGCGTAACACGGACGTGCTTCGTCAGCGCACACTTGTCATGCATTACTGTTTAATATCATTTTAAAAATATCATCCATACTTATTATTATATATTATATATTATTGTGTATACCGTGTAAGGTTAAACCTGTAACCTGCAATTAATGTGACGTGTTGTAGTCAGATTCAATGTTCATGATTGACGATGGTAATTTGCAAGTTTAGAAAGATTACAAGATTTCGAGTACACGATCGATTATATGGATTTTTTTTTTTTACAGCAGAACGTGAATATGATAGTACTCATAGAAATTAGTCATGTTCAATTAGAAATTGTGCCCTTCGTAGTGATTAAGGGAAAGATTACGATACACAATATAATTTTGTTTGTGATATCTATTAATTAATTCAATGCTTATTTATTGACTTACCCAGGACCTTTTGCCACATACCAGTCTAATGGAAGGCCATCAGATAGAGTCTGGCTTTCCAGTGGTCTCCCCTACTCTTCACGCCTCCTCTGCAGTAGGCCTGTGTGCCAAACCACGAGATAGAGGGAAGACCCCACCATTCTTATCCAACCTTGGCAAACCCACCCTTCGTGGGATACGCAAATGTCCTCATTGTGGCATCTACAATGGCACTCGTGGCTTGAGCTGCAAAAACAAGGCCTGTGGTGTTGTTTTCCGGGATGGGGCTTCCACGGGCGGCCAGAGAGTTAACAAGAAGAGCAGCAATGCGGCTTCAGAGGTGATTCGCGTGGTAACGGATGGGGGAGGAGGGGATGCCGGTGGGGCGTCTTCATCTCCAGGGACAATTCAGATTTTTTCCGTGCGACAACGAGGCCGTGGCCCTGAGCAGCGTGGCTTTGTAGAGCTCACGCTGACCGACACAGCCATCGCCACAACCAACGGGACTCTGCTCACGCGCCTCAGCCTGGGACGCTGCTTTCTGCCTTCCTGTCAACGTCAGCAGCAGCAGGGAAAAAGAGCCACTTCCTCCTCATCTTCCCAGACACCTGACAGTCCCTGTGGGCACATTCGACAGGCCATGGAATGTCAGGCTAGCCAGGTTGCCACCCCGCTACCACTCAAGAGCTCTGTGTTAGAGGCCCTGCAAGTCTCAGCTCAGACACGACAGGAGCTGTGGAGGCTCGCCACGGAGTCTCCAGGGCCCCTGGTACAGCGGGTGTCGCGAGGATCGCTTGTAGTTAAATGCCAATGCGATGAGACCCATCCACTTGGCCTGCTTCATTGCAATGTGGGTGGCCTTGGAGGGCTAAAGGGTGACCGAGGTGGTCTGGTATTCAGATGTGCCTGCCAGCAGAATGCAGGTGTAAGAGGAGCACTGGGACCAAAGTCCATTACCATGCAGGATGGGAGTTCCCATGATAATAAAGAGATGGCACCGCCTGACATTTATCCAGTCGCTTCTCCAACCACAGGAACTGCCTCAGAGCAAGAGTCTGAGCTCTGCCTGCACTTTTATGCCTGCGTGTGTGCCTTTGCCAGCGATGACAAGCTGGCCGCAGAGTTTGCTGACATCCTTAATTACAGCTCCCATGGTATGTTGTGTGTTGGCACTGCATATGCAGACTCCACTCATATTTATTGCAGTTGGAACATCACAGGTCTTAATACCACTAAATATCTCTTAAGATGGTACCACATCCCATTTTATATATTATGCTTTTAAAACACACTTATCTCTACTTAACTACAGATGGACCAACCTGAATTAGGGAATTAATTACCTTTCCTGCTCAACTTCGATCAGAATTTGGTGACATCTCTTATCTACCAAAATATCTACCTACTGGTCCCTGTTACATTGACATTTGCTTTAGATTCCATTATGTTTAGTGCTAATGCTTTCCATACTTGTTTTTTGTTATGTCAAAGGGCTACAAAGGCCTTGTGCCACAGATCCTCAACCAATGTCTGAGCCAATCATTTCACACAAGACAAAGAAGTTAAAAGTGGATGAGCCAATGGCAGGTCTGATTTCAGCATTCTGCTCCTCCCACAAAAAAACATCTTTTCTTCAGCGTCTTGTTCCTGGAATACAGCAGCCTAAATTTGAAAAGTGGCATTAACAAATAATGAATTAAACTGGTGTGATTACATATCTGAAAATTATTGGATTAACACTAATATATTCAAATATTAAAACAATATGTAGGTCACTCTGGATTCATTATAAACAGTACATATGCTCCATTCATAATATCCAGGTGGATTTTTCCACTGCTTTATTTTCCCTTCCCTGTTCCTCAGCTGGCTCATCTGCTGGGGCTGGTGGTCCATCCATCCTGCGCAAACCCAGTCATAGGAAGCAGCCCATTTCCACTGGCCACAAGGCCTCAGGTCTGCCTGCCTCTTTCTCTTGTTTCTAAAACTAAACTATCTCTAAACTAAAATATGTGGGCTGTAGCCTGATGTGTTTTTCTGCCAATTCTCTATTGTAACCACATAAAGGCATGTAATTCCATCTGAACTAGGAAATACCCAACCAGTGGATGAGAGCCACGTATCCCTCCCTTTTCAACAGTGGCTTGCTAGTGTTACTGAAAGAATTCACCAGACTATGCATTACCAATTTGATGGTAAGTAGTGTTTATTAACATAATGTGGCTATTAACACCATAATAGCTGGTTATTAAGAATATTATTTCAGATGTATCTTTTTCCAGTTTTAGCCTATTAAGTGTACATTTTCCTCCACTGGAGTAAATATCTAAAACACTAGAAATACAGACCTCTGGTAGACCAGACTTGTTATAAATAGTGGCAATATTTACCTTTCCAGGAAAGCCCGAGCCTCTGGTCTTCCATATTCCACAGGCCTTCTTCAATGCTCTGCAACAACGTCTTTCACTTGGCTCTAAGAAGAGACGGCTGCCAAACTTGACCACTGGTCAGGATTCAGAGTAAATTCATTCAGTGTTTCAAATGCAGATGGAATGGCAATAACTGTTCATGATTCGTTATTGAATTCATTTGTCATAGGTGGCAGAATAGTAGTGTAAGTGGATATGTTGGATATTTCAAATAGGACACAAGACAAAACAAACGTGCAAAATGAATTGAGATGTGCAAAACAAGTGTATTGGAACTGTATTGTTGAGTTTATCAGTTTTTTGGTGATGGCCGTGCATTGAGAGCTCTGACTGCTTGGGGGAAGAAGCTCTTGAATTGTCTGGAAGTTACAGTTCTGATGTTGCGGAACCGTCTGCCAGATGGTAGGAGGGAGAACAGGGCATGTAAGGGGTAGTGTGAGTCCGTATGTATGTATAGCATTTACATTTTTTTTTTAACCAGATGTTGCTCCAGGACGTCGGTCCCTGAATATTTCATAAAATAAATAAATCAAAGAACACCATGGGTGTGCTGTTGGAGTGTAGTATTTCCTCATTCTTTTTTCTGTATCTCTCAGAATTTGTGCGTCATGATGCTTTGCCTTTGGGATCATTCTGCAAGTACACTTGGCACATTACTAACCTGATGCAAGTCAAGCGGATTTTTGACACACCCGAGGTATTCAAAGTTTTATCTGCATGCACTGGTATCAGTGCGTTTTTTTTAGTCTGGTCAGCATGCTGTCTAGCCACTGACTAGTGCTAGAAAACCAACAGACAGCACAAATATTGTGTCCTCCCTCTCCCAGCTGCCCCTGAAGCTGACCCAGAGCTTCGTGAGAAACAGTGACGGATCCTACTCTCCCTTCCAATGTCCAGAGGTGCCTTCTGAGCCACAGGCCGAGACGTACAGTCGAGCCGAGAGACCCCAACCCATTCGCCCCATGGAGCTGCGCACCTTCTTACAAGTGGGCAAGTGACTGTTTTTGTACTAGAAAAACATGCTCTTCATTATCTTATACCTGTTGCTACTACAGTGTGGTGGTTAGCAATGTGGTCTCACACCTACAAGGTTGAATCCTATGAGGCTGAATACCAGCTCGGACCTTGTGTGTGCAGAGTTTGCATGCTCTCCCGTGGGTCTCTGTTTTTTCTGAAAGACAGTACCATGCGCCTTTTCACAGGTATGTTTGCACCTGGGCAGAAAGAACCCACACCTTTTGTGATAGAGTGGATCCCCGACATCCTCCCAGTCTCCAGGGTGGGGGAACTGCGCCTGCGTTTCGAGTATGGACACCAGCGGTATGGCCAGCCCGAACACGGTGAGCGGACGGCCACAGGAGAGACGATTGGTGAGCCCTCAGTCGAGATCATGCAAAGTCAGAGGAGATCCACTGCGGTTGAGGTTCTTCATGTCACAGTGTGATAAACTGATAGCCAACCATTGTTACACAGACCTGCTAAAGAAAAGCATTTGATTCTGTAATCTGGATTACTGTATTTACCTGTAAGGCTGGATAATGGGTCGTCATTGATGTTTATGCTGTTTGACATTCACATATTTGAACTGAATCGCTGTACTCTACTTAAGCAAAAGCAGATATTAATCCAGTAAAATAAATGATTATCATTTTGAGCAATGCGCAATGATAAATAAATATACTTTGTTTTGTCATCTTGTTTATTGTAAATTTTTTTAATTCATGGTTATTATTTTACCTTTTGCAGCGCTAAAACATCCTGAAATGTGTTCTTTTATAAAGATTTCTTCTGCATTGGGGTATTTAACACATGACACATTCTCACTGCTTTTTCGTTGTTTGAAAGCCAGGTTCTGAAAACTGGCAGTTTTTTATGTCACCACAAGAGGGCAACTTCACTTCACTTCAACTTTCAAAGGAAGAGCTCCACATTATTAGACTCAAAAGCAGATTCATTTTGTGATTTTTGGATATTGGGAAAGATGGCACACTGCTAATAAGATATGGATATTTATAATATAAAAACCTGTAGCTTCGTAGGCAAATCAAAGCAATCCATCTGATCATTCATTTGGTGTCTAATTAACTTATTTGGTATTACACTAAGTGACATTGTGGGAAGAGTTTAGTACATATCTTGTTGGATTTCTTTTAATGTAGCTAAAGTTAAATTAAAGTTTTGAAGGCACATGGTTCATGTATTTTTATAAAATATAAAGTGACTAAACGTCATTGGTCGTTAAGAATGGAAAGGCCTCATATTTATTTAAAGGCACTCACTCACAACTCACTGTACTTAGAATTTAATGATTGCTCCATATAAGCAAAGTTGATTTGTCTTGCCTTCGTATTTGTGGCTGCTGGACTGGACCCAACGCAAAATGACGAGCGCGTCCCAATGGCTGCAAAACGAATCTATCACAGAGCTGTAATGACCACATTCTTCTTCATCTGTCCCAGGGATCAGGCCTCTCACTGTCAGCAGGAAGAAAAATGAGATGGGAAAAGTCTTTTTCTTCACAGAAAGTCTGTCATAAGAGAGGGGCCATTAGGGAGACATTTTAAATCACTCTAAAATGTTAGCAATCCTTGCAAAAATCATTACAGGCTGAGAGGTGGCTTGTACAGCAATAGAAAAAAAAACATCGGCATTTCTGCCTAAGTTTAGCATGAGATGTAAAGAGCTGCAGCACTGGATAAAGAGCAACTGTGTGCATATCGGGCACTTCACAAAACAAATACAGAGAATGAAAATGGTCAAGATGAGAAAATAGTCTGTTCTGCTGTCTATTCATCTGTCTGTGTTCTACTGGCTGACAGATGAAGATATTGAAATCTTGTTCTCAGCATACCTGTAATATAGAGTATGCACAAGAACATAAATATCTCTGCAAATTTTAAAGGTTGAAACTTTGCACATAGCAGGTGTACCGTGACAGATTCGATATTTAACAGGTAAAGAAGAATCTCTCTCTATCTGCAGTGTGGATAACAACAGCATTTATTTCTTATATAGCCCAAAATCACATACAGTATGTCTCAATGGGCTTTGACAGGCCCTACAGTTGACACCCCACACACTTGACCCTTCTAAAAGATGTCTACCGTGTAATTAACATGGTTACACGTATTACTTCTGTGGAAATAAGGGTGTTTACCCCGAGGAAACTTTAATTGGGATCCCTTGTCTTTGCTGCACATACTCTGACATGTCCATATCTATACCACACTGCCACATTTCACATTTACAGCTTAATTAGATTAATCTGTCTCTCTGGGAATTTTAACTTTACTTTACTTTACTTTATTTTTCAGACGCTTTTATCCAAAGCGACTTACAGGAGGAAGACACCAGCAATTCTCGTTCGATTTCTTTAGATCTACAAAAACTAAGAGCCCTGATTTTTACTTGTGTGTTACATTCAAATTACATCCAGCTTTTGTGTCAAAATTAGATAAAGTGACCTGACTTCACATAGTTCGTTACTGCTTGAATAAAGACAAAATTACTATGCAACAAAGAACAACGAGTATGCAGAGCTTTTCAGCAATTTGTCTGTGTTTATGTACTTTGTCTCCCAGGCAAAATGAGATGCCGGGAATCCGATGCAAGAACACCGAAAGGATATTCCCTGACACCCTTCTCCTCGTCCCCCCATGGCATGGATGTGCAGCTGACAGGTTTATGACGGAAGGAGGCAGGAAGAATCCCGGCCGAGGGCTGAGACAGACACGCAGAGTGACAGGAGGAGAGCATGACGAAAGAGGGGCCTGGAAAGAAAATGGAGATGGAGAGAAAGTCTGATGACAGCTCTGCCATTCCTGTAGAGAGAGACTTCTCATAGTTTAAAATAAAATGCTAAATAAAACGAATTACTACTGTATTTAACAGACCAGTCAAAAGTTTGGACGCATGTAAGGCAGACCAGGTACAGTTGCTAAACTTTTTTTCTCTCCCTTACCACACCAAAATAAGATTTTCATGATATTTCATTTTCTGCTTATTACAACAACAATGATCATATCAACAACTAGTCCTAACAAGATACACTTTCTTCTGTTCAAACAGAGCCCATGTCAGGTACAGTGGGGCTGAACTTTAACAGTTATGCAAACAGAAGATATGCAATGTGGAGGTGATAAACTAATCCTCAAAAAAAGCATGCTTCCAATTTTCTATAATAAAGGACACAAAAATCTGCCATTTTTTTTGCACTGACGTGTAAAATACAAACTTTAGGCTCACTTTTTAAGGAGCGTTTTAGGAAATATTATGTAGTAAACAAAACCCTGTAAAAAAAATCTAAATTATTAATATTTTAAGATATGCTTAAAATATAGCTCAATGTTATTGGTGATGACAGCATTTCAAACTCTTGCCATCTCAGCAGCTTTAGGGGATGGTTTTCCCAAAGTCCTGAAAGATTTCCACTCGTGCATATAAAATATTTACACACCTCTCTTTAAATGGCAGGTTTTTATGATGTATTTTTTATCAATTCAACATCCCACTTTTATCTGTAAGAGGCTGGGCATTCCAAAACTTGCTATCTACCTGAATTCTCAGATCTCTCCTCCTACAACTGTACGCAACCTTGGAGTAATCATAGACCACCAACTCTCCTTCTCGACTCACATCACCAATCTTTCCCGCTCATGTTCCTTCTCTACAATTTTAGACATATCTGCCCTTATCTATCAGCACAGGCCCAGATGCTTGTTCAGTCTCCAGACTGGATTACTGTAACTCCCTTCTAGCAGGTCTACCTCTGAGTGCCATCCGACCTCTCCAACTAATACAGAATGCAGCAGCATGACTGGTCTTCAATGTTCTTAAATTCTCCCACACCACCCCACTGCTACGTTCCCTCCACCGGCTCCCAGTATCTGCACGCATCAGGTTCAAAATACTGATGCTGGCCTACAGAGCCAAACATGGGGCAGCACCCTCCTTCCTCACAGCCCTTATTATACCTCACAGTGCACCTCACAGTATTCTCCGAACCTCCAGTACTTCTCGCCTGGTTCCTCCATCACTGAAGGTACAAGGAAGATACTCATCTAGAGTCTTCTCTGTTTTGGCCGTGTAGGAGGTGGAGTGAACCTCCCATTGAGGTCAGAACAGCATTTTCAAACAGCAACCTAAGACCTTCCTCTTTAGAGAATACTTAGAGTAACTTGTAATATAGTCTGACTTATGCAAGGATAAAGTACAGCAGAGTAAATCAAATTTTTGTATTTATAGTTGTGGTCGTACAGAACCAGAACTGACTACTTAGTTGATGGTAACGTGAAAGCACGTTGTAAGTCTCTCTTGATAAGGGGGTCTATAAAATGCTGTAATTTAAAATTTCATCCAACGAAGGAGTTAGTTGTATTGAAAAGTGAAATTTATCATTAACCTCAGCTTCCTAGCAGACGCCTAAAGATTTTGTCCCAAAAATGGTATTTGAAATGGTCCCTCCACCTTGAGATAAGGCAACTGCAACTTTACCCGATAGTCTAGACATATGGAGAACAGTAGACTGTTGTGACATGTAGTACAATTCCTGCATCTCCTTCGGTGTTGCTGTAGGTCTCTTGGCAGCCTCCCTGACTTGTTTTCATTTTGTCTTTTCATTGGTTCTGGAGAAATGTCTAATTGTCATAAATGCCTTTATTGTTCTGCATTTTCTCCACTTTTTGGTGACTACATTGGGTTCCATAGTATGTCCAATGCTGTGGATATTTTTTCAGAACCCGAAATGTACTAATTTCTCAGATAAAAAAAAAACTGATATCTTAACATGGGTATGCATACGTTTTATATCCACTGCATGTTGGACACTTGTTGGCTGCTTTATTTTAAGTCACATTTGTTTTGTTTATGTCACTGTAAAATCTGAAACATAGGTTGCTCTCTTTTGTTAAGAAGGATATACTGACTGTAACAGTGTGAGTGTGAGTGTTAGAGTTGTATTAATAAGTGTGTAAGTGTGAGGAGAGTTATGTGTATGTGTGTGTGAGAGAGAAGAAAGCCTTTTGAAAGCACTGGCATGTTATTTGGCAGAGCGGTGCTGATAGGGAGCTGCTGTCCTGACAGCTGCCTGTAACAGTGTATCTATCTGCCTCTCAACACCTGAAGGGAAGCATGGGCCTGACAGAACTGGTCCACTTGTGATCTCTCTCTCTCTCTCTCTCTCTCTCTATGTGTGTGTGTGTGTGTGTGTGTGTGTGTGTGTGTATATATATATATATACACACACACACACACACACACACACACACACACACATATATATATATATACACACACACACACACACACACACACACACACACACACACACACACACACACACACACACACACACACACACATATATATATATATATATATATATATATATATATATATATATATATACACATATATATAGACACACACACACACACACACACACACGCACATACATACATACACCTATGATGAAAGTGAAAGACCTCTCTCATCTTTTAAAGTGGGACAACTTGCACAATCAGTGGAAGACAAATATTTTTGCCCCACTGTATGTAGGGGTTTGAATTCTCACCAGAAAACAGGAAAGGGGATTATTACAAGCCCAGAGGTTGTAGATTGTTACTGCAAGAGGCTAAACAACCTTCAGACATTTCTACCGATGTCCAAAGCACCCCAAAACCTTAATTTTCTTTGCCAAATGTGGCCTCAGTGACCAAATGTGATCACATTACACTACAACATGGATACTGATGCCATTACCAGAAACCCCTATTCTCATAATTTTAATTTATAGAAAATGAAATCCCTTTAAGAAATACAATTCAATTAAACATTTTCCATATATTTTCATCAAGCTGGCCTGTCATGTGCTGACTGTGGATCATGCGTGATGATAATTTATTACATAAATAACATATTTAGATTGGAATTAAAGGAAACGAAGAACATTATTACTGGAAATAATGCAAGAAATATGAATTAAGGCTAATTATATATCTTTTTTACAATGCCAATTAGCAAATTGTTTCCAAATTGTTCTTATTTTGATTTAAACAAACTTTCATTGCTTTTCACTGCTTCTTTAGCTGGTCTGCACCCTGAACGACTGTGAGATGGGCAGAGGGATGAATTTGCACTGAACTGTCCTGTCAGTGGCCATTACACACAGGAAGGGTTCCCCTCACCCTTCATTCACATTTGCTCTAGTTACATCACATTAAAGATCACTTGTAGGGCAACCACCTAACCAAATCCCACTCATTTCTAGCATAGAGCCCTGAAGTTGATGAAATGAATCCATCATGAGCTGCCATCACATGGTGGTTTATGACATTTTTATTTTTGTGACAACCTTGCTCAGTTGACTCATACTCACCGATGCCATGACAGAGTTAAAGCTCACACTAATTCATGCACAATTCAATTACACTATGCAGACATGATAAATATACCCCCATGACTTCTTAATGCACAACTCAATCAATATTATTACACAGAGTACACTTGTGCAGGCAAATGAGAGTAAACAATACATACATTATATGTACCTCAAGCAACTTCTGCATCCCTTGCTCAGCCTTCACTCCCCCGCCCTCTCTTTCCTCTCCAGGCTCATCATTTTTTGATGCATTGCCGGCGCTGCGCTGCATCCTCCTGTTAGGCTTTGATTCATGGACTCAGTTTACACCCATAATTCATTTGTTAAAAAATGGGTGCATGCAGAGAGGAGAAGGGGGTGCAGGGAGCACATGCAAGGGGAGAGGAAGATAAAGACAATTTTTAAAAAGTCTTAGACAATTTCTCCTTTAACTAAATTCAAGTTTGGAATAACAATGTTTTTTTTTTTTTTTATCTAAATAGTAAAATGTCATTTATGTCCCCATTTTATTTTTCTCCTGATCATAATACATGTACTGCTCCACAAGATTAATTTAAGAGCCATTGTGGCCAACAAAATGTAAAAATGGTAATAGTGTTGGTACAAACAATTGACTTACAAATGTGGCAGCAGAGCTCTTTTTTTAAGCTGTCACTCCCTGAGGCCTCGCTCTGCAAACCCCTGCCTCAGCGTGTTTCATTGAACAAGGTTATTTTCCTAATAGCATTAAAGTGTCACAGATCATGATTTAATTTGGAGTGAAAGCATCTTCCTGGAAAAAATGTTAAATACATACTCACACTTGCATAACTGGACTGCACTTGCATAACACACACACACACACACACACACACACACACACACACATACCTGCAAAGACTGGTATCCTATTCAGTTGTTTTTTTTTACTGCCCAAAGAAAACTGGCAAAGACTCCTGTTTATGATTATGAATGAATTTGTGGTTTCAGACAAGGAGTGGTCATTCTTATCCAGAAAGGGTCAGTGTGAGTTTTCACTGCAACTCCCTAATTAGATAAGGGAAAGATAAGGGACAGATTTGCCTGGGCATGTACATTTTAATCAGCAGCTGAAATAAAGGACATCCCAAAAACCTGCATGGCCGTTTACAACCTGTATTGGATGCCACCATTCAGTGTTCCAAGAAACAAGATTTGTCACTCAAACATTACAAATATTAGTTCACATGCTATCCTAGCAGTAAAGGAAGCTAGTGTTAGTGTTTCCTCGGCACAGTTTTTACCCATGCATGAACACACACCCACACATGCATGTGAGAAGCTCGAGTCGAGAAGTCGCCAGATACATCATTCTGTGCTTGTAGCCCTGGGAGACAAGGGGCAATTACAGTAATAAATAATAATGGGATTGTGTCCGTGACATGGTGAGTGATGGCTCCTCTCTCTGGCTCATTTGCATGGCTTTGTGTGGCCATCATCTGTGCTCTAATGTAACGCCGAGCAAATGAGCCCCTCGCAATATTGTGCAATTCATCGCCAGTCCACTGGCACAGGCTCCAGTCCATAAATCACACACCCAGCCTGACAGCTAAATCAACATGGAGTAATTGCTTTGAGATGTGTGGCTTTGGAGCAAGCTGGACAAAAACCAGACAGGAGAGGGAGTGAGAGAGAGTGGTGGTAAAGGTAAGGGGGAAAAGATTGCAGAAAGGAATAAAAATAGCAGTAAAAATGGTAGACCACAAGCTTGGGGCTGAAGCAGTGGTAGGAAATTGGTTTAGTTATGATCAGAAAGTGATGTTGCCATGAGGAAACTCTAGGGGGCGCTGCCGTCTTTACCACCCCTGACCTTCCAAGGCCAAAGGTCACTACATCATGCATGTGAGGTTGAAATAATCAGATTATCCACGACATCAGTGAACTACAGTTGTGGACAGTAATGAAAGAAATGTAATTCGTTACTGTACTTAAGTAGTTTTTCAAGTGTATCTCTACATGACTAAAGTACTTACACTTGTGGAGATGTTTTACTTTTACTCCAGTACATTTAAATGTCAAAATTGTACTTATAACTCCACTACTTTTTCAAAAGATAGTCATTCCCTTTTTACATTTAAAACCTTTTAGATGAAAAATAAGATGCACATGGCACGGGAGAAACACGCGTATCCTCAGAAGGATACGATGGATACCAAGGATAAGTGCACCAATCGAATTACAGCGTGCGGTTATTGACCTACTACAGTCCAGTTTGGCAGAACGTCCATGGCCTTGTCTGAGAGACTTTTTCGAAGTTGTAGAAAAGAAGAAGGACTCTTTCATTTTCTAAAAACTTCTGTGCCTGCCTCAGCCACATAAGAATTCACCGTCTAATCTAATTTCAATTCAATTCAATGGCTGTGTTAGTCTGTTCTGTTTCAGTTTTTTAATATGGTATGTTTTTTAGACCCTAAATATTGAAGAATGGTACCAGCATCTTAAAATAATTGTATTTTGAGGAAAAATTACACACACAATTTCTATTAAGACATTTCTCAGACATTTTAATAATAAGATAATATAATAATATTATAGTGTTTAATGCAACTTGAACCTACAGAAAACATTCGGCAAGGCAACCGAAGCACTGCATTATGAAATCTGTAGTTTGTGTGTTGTCAGTGCTTCATATCGCCAGGCCATTATAATAGATATATTATAGATCTAGGTGTGTTACATCATGCACAGATTGGCTATAAAGGCACATGAGATTACTGAACATGAACATGCCAAGCATGTCTGCACAGACAGATGAAATCCCACTTCTGACAGATAATTATTATGGGCAGTGTTGGCCTAGCGGTTAAAGAAGCGGCCCTGTACTGAGAAGGTTGCCAGTTTGAATCCTGATCCGTCAAGGTGCCACTGAGTGGCCACTGAGCAAAGCATCGTCCCCACACACTGTTCCCCGGGTGCCTGTCATGGCTGCCCACTGCTCACCAAGGGTGATGGTTAAAAGCAGAGGACACATTTCATTGTGTCACTGTGTGCTGTGCTGTAGTGTATCATAATGACAAAAACTTCTATTCACTTCAAAACAGAGATCTGTACCATGCTAATGAAAGAACCTGAAAGGGGTAAAATTGGAGTTTCAGTGAGTCACGTATTTTACATGTGCTGCATTATTCTAATTGTTTACTGATTTACTGACAGTTTACTGTCCTTATTTAGCAATTAATAATATCCACTAATTTATAATAACCTCCCTGTTATTTTTCTTGACAGTTATATTAGAACTATCTGATTTCATTGTAATGAATGAGGGATTAAAACCCAACTTGAATTGTGTCCAATCCATCCAATCACTTCAAGACATTATGTTCATTAAATTCTGTTTCTCTATTAGCTGATGCTGTCATCCAGAGATACGTCCAGTACACCAATATAGGGCTAAATGTTTTGCTTGGAATACACTCAGATTTGAATACACTCCGATTAATACTGTTAATACTGATAAAATTGATTCACACAGTGACTCTCATCTGCTTCAAATTGCTCAGAGTGGAGGTAAGGTGACCTGGGAAATGGCGCCCTCCAGAGTCATGGTGGTCGGGCTCCTGCAACTCCCTGTTGTAAAGTAGTCTGCTGCAGTTCTGGCCCTACAGTCTGGTGGTGGTGCCGTTTCTGTAACTGTGCCACTATGGCTAACCTGATACCTAGAGCACTTGGACTGTCAGCCCTTCCTCCCTCACTCACGTCCTCTCTTTTTCTCGCTGCCTTTCTGTTTACACTCTACATGTTACAGAACAAAAGAGGTGGAGTGCTTCCTCAGTTCTGATAAGGTGGCAGTAATGAGTATTTCGGCAGATTTAATTACCCCCTCCAGACTTGTCTCATGAAAAATACATGAGTCCTGCCACATTTTTTAGACTTGGGAAACTGGTAAGAGACCTACTGCAAGAAGAAGATGAAGACAAATTTAAATGATCTCAATGCAAACCTTTATTATGAACCCAAATTCAATCTTTATTAGAGCTGCTGAGAAAAAATTGCCTCGTAAATTATGCCAATTGCTTCATCTGAGAGAACATTTCAGATTAAAAAAGTGTAATAGCCATTCTGCTTAATGGTACTGAAATTTTAAAATATTAAAATGTTGTGAATGTTCTGATTCTGTAAGTAGCTCTTCTTTCCCAAATTTTAACCTGTATTAAATCAGCTTGAGGAATAAAAAAAAGAGATTGAGAATCATCATCAGTAACTGCTGACCCTCTAAAGACATTTGTGTCCTTCTGTCATGCCCTTACTGACCCCCATTTTCTTTTGCTGATTGTTGTTTTATTAATTTTCATCCTTCTTTTAGCCCCTTCCCAGCCCAACCTTCGGACACCCATTTTGACCTTGTCCAGACGCTGTCCTTTCGCTTCCGTTCTCTTCTCTTCCTCTCTTCCTCATCCCTCGCTCCACGCTGGCTGGCCAGAATTATCTGTGCCATCCTACCACCCCCTCATCCATCAGGGCTCTCACATTGTTTTGACGTCTAGTTAATTCTCGGCCCATGATTTATCAAATTCTTATTACCGCCTCGCTGAAAGGCCCATTCATTGTCTTGATGTATGGTAATGATAGCCCTGGTGTGGCTGCCTTTTCTCTCCCTCTTCTCTCTGTCTTCATTTGCTAGCTCATCCTTGTTCTTTTCTCTTTTTTGTCCCGGGGACACACACAGCCTGTCCACCTTTCTCTCTACTGGCCCCTATCGCTTACCCGTTCTTTGCCTTTCTCCTTGTGTTTCATTGTGCTACTTTCCCCTGGTTGAGCTCTCCTTTCATGCCGTTCTCCTGGCTTTCTCTTGTCACTCCAGGACACGTTAACGTTATGGACATGCATCGCATTTAATCACCATGGCGAGTTGAACACAGAGAGTGTCAGGCCCCAAATCAAATAAAGCGGCAATGAATGTGTGGATTGTCAAATGGACTGGTCCCCAAGGCAACTCAATTTCATTATCGTGCTGCACACACAAGGGCACAGGCTCAGCAGAGCCACCAATGTGAGCCAGAGCCCCGTTGGTGAGAGAGAGAGAGAGAGAGAGAGAGAGAGAGAGAGAGAGAGAGGATGACATCAGATGACTGTCAGAAAGTGACTTCATTGGGACAAGCTGTTCAAGTGTGTGAATCTCATTTTACAATGGACTGAACACTGCAGACGGAAGCAGGGCGTTCCTGTATTTATTGCGGTTTGTGAATGACAAAACGACTTCTGTTACGGAGCTTTTAGTAGATTATCTGCATCCTCATGTTCTTACACTCTGGTCATAGAGGAACCCGTCTGTAAACAAGAAGACAAAATATAAAAGAACAGACAACAGGCTGCACCACCTTTTCAGTTACTAAGCATACTTCCCATGATTCCCATGATCGGGCAAGGGTTGGCCTAGCGGCAAAGGAAGCAGACCCAAAATCGGAATTTTGCTGGTTCGAATACCAAGCTGCCAGTGAGGTGCCACTGAGCTGCTCCCTGGCCTGTCACGGTTGGCCACTGCTCACTAAGGTGATGAGTTAAATGCAGAGGACACATTTTGTTGTGTGCACCGCTTTCTGTGCTTCACAATGACAATCAATTCACTTTCACTTCACGATTTAGCCTTTTTTCACACATCCACCTCCGGGGTCATAAACTGGCCACTGCAGGGTGGAATAGGATGTCTGATGGGAACTATGCGTGTATGTGTGTGGATTAGTGATGTTTTTGTCAAGGACATTTAGCATGAAATATCTTTGTCAACAAACTTTGACGTGATGAAGACGAGAGAAGATGTAAACGCTGGTCATATGACAATAACTATACAAAAATGTTGTTGGAGAAAAAAGAGAGTAAATATGATTTACAAAATGAAAACTATAGTAAAAAGTTTCTTAATTTTCGTTGATGGAAACAAAATGGGACATTATTTCCTCACGTTTAATTGCGCTATTATATAACGGTTTCAGTTTCTTCCCATCCGGTTGCACTGATGACATCACTTCCGCATTCCACAATCCCGGCATTAATTAGAATTCAGGAGTGTGTGAATTCAACCATGGAGTAATTCCAGTCATCTCCGCCTGGAATTAATTTAGAGTATTCTTAAGTCTATAAGGTAACAACAATATAAAAAATAAGGTAACCTTGTTTTAATTATGAATTGGATTTGACTACAAGAAAATGTTTTTGTCTGTTCTACAGTACCTGGTACTTGCACTATATTGACTGGGTTACATAGAATTGCATTACTACATTACAATGAATGTAATTTAGGAATGAAATTGATAGGAATGTAATGTATGAATATGAATTAGTCTAGTTTTAGACTAATAGACTAATATAAACAAAGAATAATTCTGACTAAAATAAGACCACAATGACCACTCAGACTTTTATTCAACTGAAACTTGACTAGACTAAAAAGAGAATAGACAAGACTAAGACTAGTAAAAACTAAAATGACAGCTGGACGCAAAGACTAGACAAAACTAAAATGACATCTATAGTGTAGAGGAGGGGAAAACCTCCTCAAAATGGCAACAATTTCACAAAGAACTGATTCATATGGGTAGTAGTAGCCTAGTGGGTAACAGATTCACCCATGAACCAGAAGAGCAGCAAGTAGCAGATTGAAACCCCACTTACTATCATCAGGTCCCTGAGTAAGACACTGAACCCTGAGTGTGTCCAGGGGGACTGTCCCTGTAACTACTGATTGTAAGTTGCTCTGGATAAGGGCATCTGATAAATGCTGTATATCAATGGAAGAAATTCAGGAAACTAGATTTGATGATGTCAGTGTAGCATCAAAAGTCTCTTCTTTTTCAGTGCAGGAGGGGGCTTCAGCACCCTAGAAGACAGAACTCCAATCAGGATAGAAATCCTGTCTAATTGTATAGATGATCAGAACTGGGTCTGTTGCCTTACCCACTAGGCCACCACTGCCCCACCACAGAGTACAACTCAATTTGATTTCATGCAAATATGCTCATTATCTGTTTTGTGGTTTACAAATATGCATTTTATTTATGAAAGCATCTCTCATACACGTCACCAACTCTCACGATCTTGTTGACACAGGTCTATGAACATGTAATTTAATCTATATATATATTATCTTCTTATGCTGTCTTGAAGCTGCCATCTCTGTTTCAGTTTCATGGCTCCAGTTCTTTGCACCATTTTCCCCTTCTTCCTGATGACCCAGATGAAGGACGTGTCTGAAACGGAGAGGTCAAGCTTTAGCAGTGTATCTAATAACTGCACTGAGATGAGGGTGGTTTTTCTCCTACGCCGCCCTCTGAAAGTTCTGACATGCCATCCGTCAGTAGTCGCTGGCTGCGCCGCCTGTATCAGCTGTGCTACCTGAAAAAATGCCAACTCCTGCCGCTCCTGCCTGTGCCCATCCATCTCCTCTCACCTGGCCAGGCCATACACCTTTTTGAACAGCAAGTGAGCCCTGCTGCCAGAACCATGCATCATGTTTCATATCAGCACATATCTCTCATTCTTAATGAATAGATATGTATGTGTGTGCTTTTAATTTTTTACATTTTCTCTTGCATATGAAACAGGACTTTTTAAAAAAAAAATGTGGGGTGAGCAGACCTGATTTACCCAGGTTTTAAAATTCGCCCCAAACACACATGTTCACTGGGGATTCTTTTGTTGCCAGTTATGCTGGCCCAGACACCCTTCTGACTGTAATCAATGTGTGTGTGCAAGTGTGTGTGTGTGTGTGTGTGTGTGGTGGATTAGCAGGGGCATGACAGGAACTTCATAAAGGACTGTGGGCGGTCATAAGGGCACCTTCATTGCTCTCAGTTGCTGTGATTCATAGTCTTTATGACCTAGCCCATAAAATCCAATCAGCTGGAATAAAGATGTAATGGTGTGTGTGTGTGTGTGTGTGTGTGTGTGTGTGTGTGTGTGTGTGTGTGTGTGTGTGTGTGTGTGTGTGTGAGAAAGAGATATAGCAGCAAAGGCACATACAGAGCCTGACTCAGCGGTGCGTGGTTGGCTACTGAGCCTTTTACAAAATAATGTGTGCCATAGACAAGACACTGAATAGACTTGACATTCAACAAAACTCTTAAAATAACACAACGATAATATTTAAAAAATGATCAAACAAAAAGTTCTTATAGCCTCTGTTCATTTTGCAGTTTTAATTTTTTCTCTCCTTCTTTTTTTCTGCCTTGTCTTCCCTGTTATTGCTGGTGTGCAGAGAACAAGCAGGCATCACCCATCCTCCACTTCCACAGTCACACTTTCATTCTCCTCCTTTTTTAATAACTCCCTCTCCACTCTTTGGCCATTAATAAAGATGAACTGACTGACACTGTCACACCCCCATACCCCCCCCACACCTCGAGTCTCACTCATCCAACACTCTCACACCTTCCATCCATCTGGGCCTTCACCCCACCCCTTCGTCTCCCTGACCCTTCACTCGCTCCCTCTCTTTTCTCCTCCTGACAGCCCCGTCTATCACAGACCAGGGTCTGGACACTGGCTGCCCTCCGCCTGCCTTATTCATCAGACTTTGAAAAGCAGAAATCACTCCATCCTGTCCTTCGCCGGCCCCTGCCACTTATTGCGCTATCAATCACTCCCAGTGGACAATCGATAGCTGCCACCCCTTCCCCCTCTCCCTTCCTTCTCCCTCCTCCACTCTCTCTCCCCAACTCATTCTTCGTTTTTTTTTTTGCCCTGCTGGACAAGGGCGACCAAATGTACCTTGGCAGGACAGATCACCTCTTAACACAAACCCACTGCATCTACTCCTGCCAACTGTGGCCCCACTGGTCTGACTCCATAAAACAACAGTGAGACTGAAAGCAAATCTCCATGACACTTAAAATAAAATATGCCAAGAAGAAACAGCCACAGGAAAGGAACAGTGAAGGCTTCATCTACTCCAGGTCTTTAACGTGCCATTTTAGACTCAGTACATGGTTGCAGCAAGCTGGCATTGACAAGCAATGGAAACAAGTGTCCAAATCTCTACAGACTTCATGTGTTTGTCTACAAAATATGACTCCTTGCTTTTGTCAAGTTTATTTCCTGTTGAAAATGCAGCAAGGTGTAACATGATTTCATAATTGCATAATTAATTTGGTGACACAGAATGTAGTTTCTGAATGGAAAACGCTAAAAGTTGTGGCTAAAATGTGTAATGTTGGGCAAACCACAGCTCTGCAGTGTTTGGAGGGCCGTTTTTGGCCGGGGTGGCACGCATTAAGAACTAGACATGGTTCCAGTTGAGTATTTTCCCTCGACTTTTTCTTGAAATTTTTTTTTATTTTGCACCGGAAGTGGAAATTGGCGCCTAAAATATAAATGTCAAAAGTAGTTATTTGATCAGGTGGATTCAGGGCTGTCTCAGATTGTGTTAACTTAATTTTCATCATGCAGCAGCATGGAGACTCTCCCTTCCCTCACTTTAAATGTGATGCTGTCTTATGCCTGGCAAACTGCAATATGGATTTCTGATGGCTTTCTGGGGAGCTCCAGGTGCAACTGGAGAAGACTGCAAATGGCTACGGACATTTCAGATGTTATTCTACTTATGAGGGTACTAAACATAAATAAAGTGTTACTTGTCCCTTTTGGTGCCACATCTGGGCATATTTTATCATGCTGTACATTAAGGGCAGTTAATAACCAATATAATTTTGCTGAGCGAAGCTGGGGTTTGTAGAAGTGATATGCTAAAAACAGGGGAGGTATTGAACAATACTTCCACTGCCGTCGTGACATTAATGCTTTTGTAATCCCATTAGAAATCACTAATTCGCTTTTGGTGCCGCAGCCACTAAAGCTTTTCACAGGCTTGTTGGATGCCATTATAAAAACAGTGTGGGTGCAAAAACAGCTTTCTGAGGTGGATGGCACCCTGTGGTGGTGACAGGTTCTCTTTCACTCCCTTTATATCACGCTCTTTCACTGGAACAACAAACACACACTAAACCTAAGATGGGTAACCAGCTCTATGTCACATGTTCTGAACAAAAACATGACAGGCATGGTGTCAGTCGACCAGGCCTAGCAACACTAGATATAAAATACTGAACAGCAAAGGTCAAAAGTCAACTGATCTCATCCAAAATAGCTTCAGACAATTGTTCTGTATTTTTAGACAGTTTGAATACCTTTGCTGTGAACCATACACAGTATGGCTGCGTGATTATGACCTAAATGATAATCCTGGTTATTTTTATCAATATTGTTATCAAATTATGAATCGTGAGTGTTCATTATTTTAGGTAAAACACATTTTATTGCACTTCCTATTTATACAAATAGTAAGTGAACAAGGCTTTCAGATTTTTGTCAATAAAAACAAGCCTGTCAACATTTTCTGGCTTGCGAGATGACCGAAGGCAAGTCACTATGAAAATACTTAATTGTATTGATTTGTCGAGAACAATGAACTAAATATACAATATATAGAGGTGTCAGAAGAGAGTCTGTGCCTTTCGTATGGGGTGGGGGTGGGAAGACAGATGCTCTGATCTTCAAAATGAATTATGATTTTTGTCCAACACAAAATTCCATACATACAAAACATACAAGATGATAAAATCAAATCTTACTTATGAAATGTAATGCATTGATTCATTGTTTGCTCATTATTATAGCCGTATGTGGCGTCCAACAAGTCCAAAATTTCATTAGTTCTGTCAGAGAAGTGTCCAAATATGATGGCAGGATTGACGCATGCTGAGAGGCTAAATATGACTACTAATGTATTTATCTATGGTGTATATATCTATTAGGGTTGCCAACCACGTCTCACTCTGTCACAATTTGAAGTTGCCGCTCAGACTATGCTTTTGTTCATCCCCTGGTGGTTGGTTATTTAAATGTAAATATATAGCAGACGATCATCTCAATTTAATTGTGGCAGCCAAAATTGTGATAGTGAGTTATAATTTGATTGTGCAGCCCTAATACAGTATGTTATTTGGACCCTATGTCACAGGTGGACTTTTCAGAGCAATCCGGTTCCACATTCCGGGCCGGAGTTTGATGTACAGTGTTTGTGTTCCTGATGCCCTGACTGTATATGTTGTAAATAAATGTATTCTCGTTGTGTCTAGTCCTCATCCAGTCATTATCTTTTACCACATTCTGACAGATCCCTGACACTGTCATATTTGCCTATATTTGTCAAACTCAAGATCAGTGGTCTGAATCCATACGCCACATCAATTTGGTGCATGAGAGCATAAAGGCCGTATGATTTTTTTAAAAAAAAGTCAAAGCATGCAAAACATGCAGTATTTCTAATATAATAACACAGATCAATGTGTTAGATTGTATGAATATATGTTTTTACATCCATGCAAATGCATATAAAGTAATTTGAATAAATAATAAATAAATCTAATACAGAGTAATTTATTTCATAATGTACAATAAGAATCAATTACATTGACATAGTCTTACATATACAACACATAATGCTGATATGACCGTCTGTGAATATCTGTTTGACACTGGCACATTGGGTAGAGGGTGGGATGCCCGTCCATTGCAGGGAACACACAATACATCTAGTATGGTATGGTCCATGTGATAATATACTGTAAATGCTTTACAGCCATCCAGAAAATGGATTTGTAGATGTGTATTACTTTAAACACAAGGTTCAATTGCAATGGCATTGTGACTTAAAAGCCCTTGAGTGAAAACTTTTTGACCTGAATTCTCCAGGCCTGTGTATACGAAACAATTAGTGTGTTACAGTAATGCAAACTGGAGCCATGATGAAATACAGCAACACGCAGTGTGTCAGCTCAGTGCCGGACAGCCTGTCACCAAGAACCATAAGGGCTGCCCATCGCAAAAGCCCCCAGCTAAGCAGAACAATGCAGAGTGCCAGAGAGTGGCACAAACCAACAGAGCCCGGCACGGCAGCCAGGCATGCCGACCTGCCAGAGCTGCAATTACCAGGGCATTAGCAGGCAGCCGGCGGCAACTAATTTGACAAGCTGAAATGATGCCCATTCATATTCTCCTGCTTGAGCAGCACTCGGTAAACATTAGCCAGCCACTCAGCAAATAGCAGGGCCGTGTTTGTACAGCTGAGACAGACAGAAAAAAAGACAGAATGAATATGAGTACAAGAAAATGTTGGGGCACACAGAGAAGTGAGCAAGGGAGAAAGAAGAAGAAGAAGACGAAAAAAAAAAAAAGGAAAAGGAAGAAGACATAGGAATGAAAATGTGTGGTCTTAGGCAGAGGGAGAATGAGCTAAATTCCAAAAGATACGGGTTAGACTCTCATGCTCCTTCTTTCTCTATTCACACGCTAATTGCATCATCAACAAAGATGTCGAGTCTTGCCTGTCACTCTTGGGAAGAATGAGCAAGGCTGCAGGATGCCGGTGAGGTCATGGGCTTTCAACGCTATTTGACCCTGGGGAGGGCGGATTGATGCCTGTCTCGGACCAGAGTCATTATGGAGGTTTTGACTTCATCTCCATTGCCGCTGCAATTTCCTTAGAGAACCGAAGACCTCGGTACAAGGACAACAGTTCCAGGCCATCTTCCAATCAGACACGATAGATGAAAGAGTGCAGATCACTTCCAGATAGTAGCAGGAGTGCAGAATGACTGCAGGTTTATGACTCTGTAAGAAATACAGCTGACATCAAAGGCATCAGTAAATGTGAATATGTTAACTGCTCAGCATATGTTGTTCTGGTCTTGTAACCTTCTGCTTGTGGGCTTTATGTCCAAACATACAGTACAGGCCAAAAGTTTGGACACACCTTCTCATTCAAAATGTTTTCTTTATTTTCATGACCATTTACGTTGGTAGATTCTCACTGAAGGCATCAAAACTATGAATGAGGATTTATGTCCTTAACAAAAAGTGGAGACCTGACCTCCACAGTCACAGGACCTGAACCCAATCGAGATGGTTTGGGGTGAGCTGGACCACAGAGTGAAGGCAAAGGGGCCAACAAGTGCTAAACACCTCTGGGAACTCCTTCAAGACTGTTGGAAAAGCATTTCAGGTGATGACCTCTTGAAGCTCATTGAGAGAATGCCAAGAGTGTGTAAAGCAGTAATCAGAGCAAAGAAGAAACTAGAATATAAAACATGTTTTCAGTTATTTCACCTTTACATAACTCCACGTGTTCATTCATAGTTTTGATGCCTTCAGTGAGAATCTACCAACGTAAATGATCATGAATATAAAGAAAACACGTTGAATGAGAAGGTGTGTCCAAACTTTTGGCCTGTACTGTATGCAAGACCCTGACCTGCATAAGTGGCTTTAAAAAAGTGGATGGATGGATGGATGGATGGATGGATGAGTTTGTTGTCTAACTTCCTGTCGATAAGTCTTTGTGACTGATGGTACATGCTATGGCCATAAAGTTATTTGAAAAAAAAGATGGAAAAGTTTTAAGAGAGCATGTGCGTGCGCGTGTGTGTATGTGTGTGACTGAGGAAGTGAGACAGATGCTGACATCTGTGTCTCAGCAGCCTGTCCCTCCTCTCTCATCAGTGTTTGTGAGAGCAAGAGTGAAGACTCAGTGACAGACAGCAGGATAGACAGAGAGAGTGTGAGAGAGAGAGAGAGAGAGAGAGAGAGAGAGAGAAAGCCTTTCTTTCCTGAACGTTCCTTCAGCTCTCACCCTGAGAGATGGTGAAAAGATTTTTCTACCTTGTAACTTTTCCTCAGAAACGTTCAATTCCAACAGATTCATCCATCTTAGAAATGAATGCAGTGGGAGATATCCACTTTCTGACAAGGTTACTGCCGCAATTAGAGAAAATGGAGGGAAATAAAATCCTCAGTGTGCCTCCACTGTCTGCACATCACACACACACAATAAATTTCAGCTTAGGAAACAGGCATAATAAATGTTGCACATACATGCTGAAATTATGAATTTACCTCTGAATGGTTTCCCACAACAGTCTAAGGTGGTAGTAGCCTAGCGGGTAACACACTCGACTGTGAACCAGAAGACCCAGGTTCAAATCCCACTTACTACCATTGTGTCCCTGAGCAAGACACTTAACCTTACGTTGCAGAAGGTTGCATGTTTGAGCCCCTTTCTGCCAATATGCCAGGTAGGTGCCACTGAGCAAAGCACTGTACCCACTCACTGCTCCCCGGGTGCCTTTCATGAACGCTCACCAAGGGTGATGGGTTGCGAGCAAGTTTGGGGCCGGATTGAGCAGTAAAGACACAGGTACTTAAACACAGCTCTTGGTTTAATCGCTCAGTCTGGCCTTAGTCTGGCTCAGTGGCCTTGGGGAGGTACCCGGTTTTGAGGCTGACAGACACCCCAAGTTGTGTAGATTTACATTTACAGCATATATCAGACGCACTTATCCAGAGCGTCTCATAATCAGTAGTGACAGGGTCAGTTCCCCCTGGAACTACTTAGTGTCTTGCTCCGGGACACAATGGTAGTAAGTGGGATTTGAACCTGGGTCTTCTGGTTCAGAGGCGAGTGTGGTACCCACTAGTCTACTACCCATCCAAAAGTGCCACCAGAACCGAGCAATGAACTTTGGTCGACAGGAGATCTTTGGGAGGGTCGTTTACATGTGTGCTGTGGATTTTGAAAAGTGATCCACCAACACCAACACTGTAGTCTTCCCCTGAGATGGCCGGTGACGAAATCCAAGGACACGTAAGACCAAGGGCGATGTGGGCAGGGCAGATTAGGAGGAGCCCTTGGGATTGTTGGTTATTGGCCTTGTGGGTGGCGCAGATGGGACAGGCTGCCACAAAGTCGAATAAACACAATTCTGATTCTAATATGGCCTATAACAGTGTCACAACAGTGCAGGAGGAAAGAAACAAGTGCACGACTCAGACAGGGATTTAAAATGACAAGACATGAGACATACAGGACAGGGAGCCAGGTGACACAGACAAGGCGCACACATAGGCTATCAACACGCAGGAACATTTATAACTAACAACCGGTGATAACAATCAAGAAAAATCAGCTATACGAAAGAACACGGGACTTCAAGAAGACCTGGCCAGGAGTGTCAGTTGGATCATGACAGTCTCCACCAAACCTGATTCAGTTTGTGGTCTATTCATTGCTGACTGCATTAAAACCATTGGAAAATATGGCTAATGGCTAAATATGACTATTAAGTATACATAGATGACCCAGGTGGACACCTAGTTAACACTCTACTAACCTCTGTTCTTAAATGATGCCATTTTATATACGGTATCAGTCAAAGGTTTGGATACACCTCTAAACTTTGGGCTGGTAATGTAAATGTGGAAACAGAGTTGCACCTCATTGTTTTTTTTCATGAGAAAATATATGATGTTATCCTTAATGAATCTAGGCTTTTTGAGAGAAGCAGCCTAGACAGCTCTGTCTTTGGGAAGTGTACGGTATTTTTCTAAATGGGCGTCACTTTGGCCACACTCATGGAGGCTCTTCTAGGTTCTTACATTTACATTTACAGCATTTATCAGACGCCCTTATCCAGAGTGACTTACAATCAGTAGTAACAAGGACAGTCCCCCCCCCAGAGCAACATAGAGTTAAGTGTCCTCTCAGGGACACAATGGTAGTAAGTGGGATTTGAACCTGGGTCTTCTGGTTCATAGGCGGGTGTGTTACCCACTACGCTGCTACCACCCCTTCTCTGGACAGGAAGAACAAGTTGCTCAAGCTTTTTATAAGTGTTTGGAGGATGTGGGTTTTAGTAGTCAGGCAGATCAAATTTGAAAATCTGTGAGACACTTTTCCTGTTAAAACAATAAACAATATGATTATAATAAGAACACTAAATGAGGAAAGCATGTCATATATTTGTGGTTATATATTATAATAATTTGGAATGCAGACTGGAGAAAAGTACTGTTATTGTCATTCTCTGCCTATTTTACTTCATTGGGTAAAGTATGTAATGAAAAGAGAATGGAGTGGAAGCAGGGACAGAATGAGGAGGTGTGAAAAGAACGAGTAAGACGTCTCTCCCTGACACCTTGTCACTGCAAAGGGCCCCTGTCCCTCATGTGTCAGCAGCCCAAGCAACAGTGAGGATGACTGGCAACATGCTTGTGAGTCAGACATCAGGTGGAGGATACACACACACATACACTCATGTTCTCTCTCTCTCTCTCTCTCTCTTACACACACACACACACACACACACACATTCAAGTTAAGGAAAATTGTGCAACGAGCTCCTTAAATTCCTTCTGCAGAGTTCACTTACATCCTACACACTCATGCATATCTATCATAAACATCTCAGTGAGCTAAACTAAACAGGGGAGCTGGGATATGGCAAGTCTCGCTGTGTAACTGCAGCATATGTGGCGGATGTGCATGTGAACCCTTTATTAGACTTCCAGTGTGCATGCCTCTCGGAGGGCTGAAGATTTGTGTGTGCATGTGTGTGTGCACCAGTGTGTTATTAGTCAGAGAGAGTGATGGGTGATGATTGAGCCTCTGTTATTGAGTGTCAGTGTAGGTGTCTGATGGATCGAGATGACACACATCATCCTCAGAGAGGGAGAAATAGACGGGGAAAGACTTAAGCATCCTGACAATCAGCACTGACAGCACTGACAGCTCATCATTAATTCGCTTAGAAGGCATTTGTGTGAGCTTGAGCTCAGTAGGAGGCAGAGACAGTGGTCTGGACTTTGTGAATGTTTTGCTAATAAATTTGTAAATTGAACTTGATCTAAATTAATTATCAGCATTCATAATTAATCATGTTTTAAGCAGGATATTGAACATTTGTGTCTTAAGCAATTTAGATGTCCTTGGGGATCAGAGGCAAGCAATTCTGCAGCCTGGAAACTCATGAAGTACCCAGGGTTTAAACACACCCAAGAAGAGCATAATAGAGAGGATGAGCAGATAGACTTGTTCTTGTGTCTCAATCCATTGCTTTTTCCCGTTAGCCCATTTAAATCATAGTTCTTCCCAACATCCATAATTTTTTAATATGTAAGTAGAGTATTCGTATACATGTGAACATGCACTCAATATCAGAAATATGGGGGCTATATTTCTGAGAGATGGGACCCAAGAAGATCCCAGGATTACCTGCAACATAGAAATGTATGCACAATGCCTCGCTTCCAACTGACAAGCACCATGACGCCTGTCATCATACCTGAAACATTTAAAAAGAAAACAGGAACCAATCAACAGCAGGGACCTAGCTTCCAGAGATAATAGCCCATGATGGCCACAAGTGGGCAGTAAATCACAGCATGAACAGACACAGGTAACGTCAGATCCTTTCTGAGACCAAAGCCTCTCAGAGACGGACCACATTCTCCAGTATGAATCGCTACTGCTTGCCAAAGTTAACTTTTAAAGGGCATATGCTAACATGTCAAATGCATACATTTGAAATCTAATATTCTAGAGCATGTATGAGAACAAAAAGTAAGGCCTTATGGTTTGTCCCAATAACACAGCACAGGGTTTTGCGTTTTATGTGTATAAAGAGATTTGAAGATTCTGGGCCGTTGTAAAAGTTCACACATGCACTTGCACCAGTAATAAAAATGTTGTGCCAAATATGCAGCATTTGGGAAAGTGTTGCTGTCACTTGGGTAAATATTTAAGTTTTGTACTGGTGTGATTGTTCTCGTTGGCACTTCAAAGTGGCTTATAAGGACGACAGAGCCCCTCCCACACTGTTTCTCTCACATTCATGCTTTCCAGGGCTGGTTTGACTTCCTCATTTGTCTGTGAAAGAGGGAACAGCCCCGCCTCCATCCCCCCTTAGCTCTCTGTGTTCTGTTTCCATTGATCTCTGACCTCAGACACACTGAGTCATTAATCACGGCTGACACTTCACTGAACACGGCCTGTTCACAGCCAGATGCAATGGCTCTGCTCCACCACTGCCGCAAAAAGGCTGGTCTGGGATCAGATCACATTTCACCAGAACCAACCTCAAGCGTAATGAGGCAAAGAACAAACTGGCTCTGGATCAGTGCTTAACGGGACACAGTGTGCTCTCTTCATACGTCTGAGAAATTCCCCAGTCAGGGCACTGCTGGACAATCTCACAAACACCCAGAATCCCTGTCCTTCTTTTCTCTCGTCGTCTCACTTCTTGACGTGAAATGGAAAACAGATGGCAAATTAACTGTGGAAATGAAAGAAAGTGAAGTGATTGTCATTGTGAAACACTGCAGCACAGCACACGGTGCATACAACACAATGTGTCCTCTGCTTTTAACCATCACCCTTGGTGTGCAGTGGGCAGCCATGACACACGCCCAGTGAGTAGTGTGTGGGTACGGTGCTTTGCTCAGTGGCACCTCAGTGGCTCTTTGGCAGTTCGGGACTCAAAACCTGCAACCTTCCCATTTTGGGTGCGCCTGCAAATTCCCAATTACGCGTACAATTCCTTACCCGGTAGGCCAACCATTTTAGAAACAGATCACCCTTCAGAGGTTGTCTCAAAAACATGTTTGGGATGTCTGAAGACATTCAGATTTTTAGATAAAATACTTTCCTCTTTATTAACATACAAAGTTCTAAGACATCAAAGAGCTTACATGCATAATAATTCACTTAGGTGGCACCAGCTCTGGGGCATAGAGGTGTTTTCATAAGCTATAAAAAGCAAAAACCATAAATCAATCTGCAAAAATACCTAAAGCGTTTTCTGGCACGACTCTGCAGACGACATACTGAGCAGCATTTGTGGGTGGTCGCTGCTTTGGACTGAATATCAGCGCATATTTAAATGTGTTTTACATTTAGGCAGGATTACAGACAAATCTACCACGCCGTGATTTCTGTCATCCAAGTCGTGTTTTCTTACCTCCTCGGCTGTCAGCTGCGGCAGAGCCACAGCGAAACTGGGCCTGTACCCACAAGACTGTCTGAAAACACAGTAGCCTGGGCATTTCACATTTTTTTGTGTCTTCGGATTCATTCATGGGGGGGACGCAGCGGTCAGAATGCATTTTAAATTGAACAGGGGGAATGTAAAGTATTTGTGAGGACAGATGGAGCAGAAAAAGAGCCTGCTCGACAATGAGGCTTGTGACCCACTGTACACACTTGCACACACACACTCACAGTCTGGCTGTCTCGTCCCGTGGCTGGGTGTGCGTGTACGTAAGACTTGGGGAAGCGCCAGTGAAGCATGGGACAGAGTGGAGGCCCTGGATGCCACCCCTGTCTCTCAGTGCTAGTGCACGTTATGCTCAGTGACAGCCATTGCTGATTTATGACTCCAATTCCTCACAACAGGCAGTGCCAGAGTGCGACTGTGTGCATGGCTGTGTGCACTTTCTGTACTCCCTCGAGTGATTGATTATCCTGTCTCTCCTGTCAGGAAGATTGTTTTGAAATGTAATCTCTCTCAGCAGCTTGAACAGGCAAACACACACTTTCGCCACATCTTACTTTGCGTGTGTGTGTGTGAGGTTTGAGAGAAAGAGAGAGAGCAGATCCCAATATAGAGTTACCCTGTGGCTCCCTGAGGTCTGAAGTGTGAGCTGGACTGGGACAGCGAAGCAGTAAAAGACAGAGCAGGTCGCTGATCAGCCTTTCAAACCCCTGCCCCTGGGTTCCACACATCATCTACAGTGCATTCAGAAAGTATTCACAGCGCATGTTACAGCCTTATTCCAAGATGGATTCAATTCAGAAGGTGAGGGGTTTGAATCCCGAACTGCCATGGTACTAATGAGGTGCCACTGAGCAAAAGTGCCGTCCCCACCCACTGCTCCCCGGGCGCCTGTCATGGCTGCCCACTGCTCACCAAGAGTGATGGTTAAAAGCAGAGGACACATTTCTTTGTGTGCACCATGTGCTGTGCTGCGGTGTTTCATTTACTTCACACAACACCCCATAATGGCAACATGAAAAAAGGTTTTGGCAACTTAATTAAAAATAAAAAAAAACTGCACATGCACATAAGTATTCACCGCCTTTGCCATGAAGCACAAAATTGAGCTCAAGTTCCTCCTGTTTCCCCTGATCATCCTTGAGATGTTTCTGCAGCTTAACTGGGGTTGACCTGTGGAAAAAACAGTGTATTGGACATTGATGGTCCCACAGTTGACAGTTCATATCAGAGCACAAACCAAGCATGAAGTTGGAATTGTCTGTAGACCTCCGAGGATTGTTTTGAGGCACAAATCTGTGGAAGGTTAGGGGAACATTTTCCAGTGAGCACAGTGGCCTACATCATCCGTAAGGGCAAGAAGTTCAAAACCACCAGGACTCTTCCTAGAGCTAGCAACCTAAACTGAGCAATCGGGGGAGAAGGGCCTTTGTCAGGGAGGTGACAAAAAACACAGTGTTCACTATCTCAGGACTCCAGAGGTCCTCTGTAGTCAAAGGAGAACCTTCTAGAAGGACAACCATCTCTGCAGCAATCCATCAATCAGGTCTGTATGGTAGAGAGGCCAGACAGAAGCACGTCCTTAGTAAAAGGCACATGGCAGCCTGCCCGAAGTTGCCAAAAGGCACCAGAAGGACTATCAGACCATGAGAAACAAAAATTCTCTGGTCTAATGAGACAAATATTGAACTCTTTGGTGTGAGTGCCAGGTGTCACGTTTGGAGGAAACCCGGCACCGCTCATCACTGGACCAATACCATCCCAACAGTGAAGCATGGTGGTGGCAGCATCATGCTGTGGGGGATTTTTTTCCAGCTGCAGGAACTGGTAGACTAGTCAGGATAGAGGGAAAGATGACTGCAGCAATGTACAGAGACATCCTGGATGAAACCCTGATCCAGAGCGCCATTGAATTCAGTCAGACGCGATGGTTCATCTTTCAGCAAGACAACAACCCTAAGCACACAGACAAGATATCAAAGGAGTGGATGCAGGACGACTCTGTACAATGTCAATGATGGTAGGTGGTAGGGTGGTAGTAGCCTAGTGGGTAACACACTCGCCTATGAACCAGAAGACCCGGGTTCGAATCCCACTTACTACCATTGTGTCCCTGAGCAAGACACTTAACCCTAAATTGCTCCAGGGAGACTGTCCCTGTAACTACTGATTGTAAGTCGCTCTGGATAAGGGCGTCTGATAAATGCTGTAAATGTAAATGTAATGTAAATGTCAATGAGTAGCCCAGACAGAGCCCAGACTTGAATTTGATTGATCATCTCTGAAGAGATCTTAAAATGACTGTGTACCGATGCTTCCCATCCAACCTGATGGAGCTTGAGAGTTGCTGCAAAGAGGAATGGGGAGGAATTAGGATGATATAATGTAATGCATTGTAATGCTTGTTGTCAAATATGTCAAAGTGTTACTCTGAGTAATCGGTGGGAAGCGGTAGGTGATTCTTTATTGTGGACGACTGCACGTGGCCTGCATTATAATTCAATATTTGTACAATCCTGATTAGGACAATTTACCATGGAACTATTTTAGGTATGACACTAATGTCCCCTTGATGATATAACTGGGCTGCTAAACGAAAGATCAATGATCAGTGTTGTTTGTTCCTTCTGCCCTGATGCATGGACCAAATCAAATCAGCCTCCATCACTCACCGATAAGAGGCTTTGGCTAGAGTAATGAGGAGTCAATCTCAGAGTCAATCTCTGTGATTCAGGTGCCTTACAGTTGTTTGCAGTGCACGCACAGTCCTCTTTTAAGACTTCTAAGGCTTTTGCGGAGAAAGTGGGATTCTGCGGTAAACACTGAAATGGGATTGATATTAAAAATAGATGTACACAAATGAGCTGGGCGAGTAGGTGTGATCATTTCTTTAATGCTTACACATTTTATATAGTTTCCTATTAGAGGAGTGAAGAGTCATAGCGATGGCGTGGCAACTGTAATTTTTCTTAAACTACATCTCTGCTACAACCATTCACCAGACCAAATAAGGACCGGGCACGCAGAGGAAAGGGGCGGTGCTGCAGGGAGCATTCAGAAACAGGAGATGAATGAGGAGACAGCCTCGCCGTCAGCTGTGGCGTCCCAGGCGAGCTGCTGTGCTGACACACTCCAAACAGTGGCAGAGCTCTGGCTCCGCTCCATGCCAGTCAGCCTTCTCGCCGCTCCTCTGGTGATAAATGAAGGGGGCTGAAACAGGCAGAGCTCGCAGCACTTAGAATAATGCCTGCTTAAGCACCCTCGTAAATTACCCAGGTTCTGCTTTCAATTGCCAGGCGACACGCTGCGCACAAAGCCCTTCTGCAGGCTGCAGGACTCCAGCACCCAGTGACACAGCCATGCACACAGTCACACAAGATGCAGATGTAGACACTGTGCTGAAGTGCTAAATCAGAATGAAAGGACTACCTGCCAGCATATGTACTGCAGCCAACATATGTACTTTTCCATATTTTAATGTGAATTTAAGAGGAGCTGGAGACCAGCAATGTGAGGTTATTGTTGGTTCATCAGAGAGTGAACACACAAACACACACATACACAAAAGGACCGATTCACCTGCATGACTCTGGACAGACAAAGAAGAAGCACCCAGGAGTCACCTTGCAATCCCAGTAAACATGAAAACTAGGCTACAATATAGGCACCCTATATAAAATATTTTAAATTAGATTGTCAAAAAATGTCATAAAAGTAGCTGTCGTTATGTACGTTTCCATTTGCACCATAATTGGACCTAATGATGGTCGTTATGTAAACCATGGCAGGACAACACCTTCATAGAATCACCCAAAAAGGCTTTCTTTGTGTGAAGACACAAGAATACCAGTCTTGTATTTGTAGAGTAATGGAAGCACACCACACAAATCAAAATCTTGTCTCCTCAGTTTTTAAGCAACCTCCTTCAGACCATCGTTCATAAGGCTTTAAGAAAGGATAAAGCAGAAAAAAAGTACTATGGACTGTACGAAAAGTTATTTTAAATTATATTACATAACTTGACTGCAAAACTCAGCGAAGGAAAAAAACACAAACATTAAAACATAGCTTGACCTTACAAACCAGATTGTGTTACAAACACAGGACCAAGACCATGCCAACACACAATGCTGGTCCAAAACACCTTAACAAACCCGGGAAGCCCTTGGTAGCTTTCTTGCTCTTAATTTTGAGTATGCCATCCATTACAGAGGCACTTACTCATTAAACCCCAATGACCCCTGGCTTTTATTGGAAAATCACTACTGGCAATTTGTTAGCGCTCATAAACGCGTGATACAGGTACTAGACTGTAACAGGTTGTGGGTCTGGAAAAGGACAACGCCGGAGCTTTTGCTTTATGGGGTTCAATAAAAGACAGACAAAACAAAGTTTTATATGGGTGTTAATTTAAAAATGGATGTGAGGATGTGGATTAGATTCATATCTGTTCCGAAGACTGTGGGAATGATGTAAACATTGAGGTATGAGGTAAAAGGACAGTTGACATTTGCACACTTCTGAAGAAATTATGTGCTACAGCTGCAACACATGCAAATAAGAGTCTGATTTACACATTTCAAGTGTCTGTTTCTACCAGTCCTACCACCCGGACAGCGAAAAACCCTCAGCTGCATCTGCACAAATCCCTTCCGGCTGTACTTCATGGAAAAGATGGGTCAGACCTAAACAAACATAAAACTGCCCTCGTTCTAACAAGCCAAAAATCTGTTTAAATATGACAGGATCAAAAGCCATTGATGTTCCAGGGTACACTTGGAATAAAAAAAACGGTGAAGTGTAATGCTATGAACCAGAAGATCACAAAGTCACAAGTTCAAACCTACCATTGTGTCCTTGAGAAAAAGAGGAGACTGTCCCTGCAAGGGGAGACTGTCCCTGTAAGTACGGATTGTAATTCGCTCTGAATAAATGCCATAACTGTTCAGCCCATGTGGCATGTTGTAGTCTATACTTCAATGCAGGTTCAGATGTCCAAGATCGCAAAGAACAGCAGAACAAGATGTTTTCTTGCCTGGGATTGGTCATCATTTAATATACCAGGACTACTAAATGAGCAGGATTTCTCTTAAATAATAGATCTGAATGTTATCAGACTGATCTTGGGAAGCGGGTGCATGAGGGCAAGAGGGGAAGGCCTTTGGAAAAGATGCTGAGCAGATAGCTCTATTTAATTGGCTAGACGGCAGTAGACACCCTCTCCTCCTCCCTCCCCCCTCGCAACACCATACTTCACACACCCTGACAAGCACTTTACAAACAAACCCAGGCTGGCAGCTTTATTGATAGGGTAATCCAAGACTGATTAATGACCCGATAATCAAGCGTAACCTGCAATAAATCAGGGCCTGATCAATACAAGCCGAGAGCCCCAGCCATGGAGAGATCATTACCATGTCACAGTATATCTTCCATTAGCACACGGGGAGAGGAGGGAGACAAGGCCAGGGGAGAGGTGAAGAAAGGAGTAGGAAAGGGAGAAGGTGAGGATCAAGAAGAGAAGCTGAAAGGGCTTTTCTTTCTTTCTTTTCCATTCTTCTATGATGAATAGGAAATGGATCTGATTGAAGGGGTCATCCCGTCAAATTTATCTGCGCAATCACTGAATATGTCACAGTGGTGTTTGTGAAAAGAAAATGACAAGCAGCATTTTAGTGCCGATGCAAATAAGACACGGAGCACATAAATCATACATCTCACCAACTTTTCTCAACAGTGGGCAGTGGGGCAGTGGTGGCCTAGCGCTTAAGGAAGGTTGCCAGTTCAAATCCTGAGCCACTGAGGTGCCACTGAGCAAAGCACCGTCCCCACACACTGCTCCCCGGGCACCTGTCATGGCTGCCCACTGCTCACCATGGGTGAAGGATAAAAGCAGAGAACACATTTTGTTGTGTCACCGTGTGATGTGCTGCAGTGTTTCACAATGACAATCACTTTCACTTCGCTTCACTTTTACTTCACAGTATATATGTGTGTGAAGGGGTCTTATCTACAGCTATATAGGCATGACAAATTGAAGATGTATTTCCCTTTGCAATATTTTGGTGGTCTCTGTCTTCTTTCTTTCTTTGATTATCCAGTCTGGATTTTCACCTTCACCTTCCCTTTCGTTTCCACTCTCCTCCCTTCCATTTTTCACCTCCATGTGCTTCTCATCCCTCATTCCTTGCTCCTCATAAATCATACGTCAAGATGGATTGGTGATGGTCTTACACTGAGGGTTAAGATGAACCACAAGTCTCTCTCTCTCCTCACTTCTACTCCTGTCATTTATCCTTTGGATTGGTTTTCCTTTGTTTCCTGTTGCAAAAGCCAGAACAACGAAAAATCAGAAATGTCAAGAATGCACATGGCTGTCAAGAACTGACACAATGTTAAAAAAAAATGAGACAAATGTTTATTAAACAAGATCTGATACAAGTGTTACATGATACATTAGGGCAAGCAAGGCAAGTCAAAGTCACCTGCAAACTGGAAAGTCATGTGACCAAACGTACCAGACATGCCACTCTGCCAACATGCTCTGTTCTTGCATCTCAGAGCAGCACTCTTGTCTCATGAAGGGCCACCTTTTTTGCTCATCTCAACTAATGGGCGTGTCCATGTCATGTAGACAAGACTGTCGTTTTCAAATCAGGGAGAAAAGAAACTGCTATTTATTTATTCTTTGCAAGGGCTCAAATGTACACTTTCTTTTGTCTATTTCAACCATTTATGGATTATATATTTGAGGTTAACCACTTGAAAAACCCATTAATCCCATTGCCTCAGTGTGCAGCGTGAGATTATTCATCTTTATTTGAGCAGTTTCAGCAGGGTTTTGTCGGGTTTGCACTAAGTCATCCACACTGTAACCTGCTCTATATTGCTTCTCAATTAAAAGCCCATGGAGCTGCGCTCCCCTGACAGTGTGCCAGACGTTTCAGCCGGAGAGTGAGGCTAGCACACTCTTCCAGAGAATATGATGACAAAGCAAGATGGTGCCGTGAACAAACAGGGCCAAAGCAGAGATGAGAGGAGAGAGACACAACAAGGGAGAAAATGAGCAAAAACAGAGTTGGACTGGGCAAAGGGACACAGATGGGGAGAGAGATGAAGGAAAGGCAGACAGAGATAGAGGAGGGTAGGGGATGAGCAGGAGGGAGTATGCACAGGACAAGAGTGACTGAGTAGAGGAAGAATGAGCAGGAGGGATAGAAAGGGGGAGCCGGCTCATGGTTGAGCTGACAGTGGGCCATTCATCCTCCATGCTAGAACAGACAAACTGCTGGCGTGAAAGGACAGGCTCCATAAATCACACTGACCAGCTTATCCTTCCTACAGCCTATTACATTCTCAATGAGCAGTCTCTCTCTGTCTCTCTCTCTCTCTCTCGCTCCCCTCTCTAACTTTTTCTCTGACTCCCTCTCTTGCATTCTCTCTCACACGTCTATTGCTCTTTATCTCTCTTTACTTTAGTCACTCCTCCATGTCAGTCTGCCTCGCCTTTTCTTCCCCATACCCAACTCTCCAGCAGGCCTCACATCTGTTTTACTCTTATCAAGAACAAAGCACACTCATTCTACACCCTTCAATTCATTCTGAGCTTTGTATTATGCATTCGTACATCAAATGAAACCCACCAAAAAGTGGACCGTGTGGCTGCATGGCAGGTAGCTGAACTCTTGTGGGAAGGTTCTGTGTCCTGGCTTTTTTGTGTGTGGTGTTTGCCATCGTCGTGTTGCTGTGAGTTTCCTCCAGGTTCTCTGGTTCTCTGGCCACAGGTGTTTGGTCATGATGTGTGCACCCCTGGGTGAGTCCTTGCCCTGTGCCGAGCAGTAATACTTGGAGAGACGCCTGCATGGTGACTAGGCAAAATGTTTCAAAATAAAAAAATATCTCCTTTGATGCCTTAATGGGTTCATTTAAAACAGAGAAAGCCTGATGAGGTGCAAATCTTCTGGTTTCCATGGATGCCCTTCCAATGAAAAAGGTTGTTGCTGTAAAATGCTCTGTATTCCAACCCTGTATGATCAAGGGTCCCAAAGGGTGCCCTTTAGAGCGAGCGAATAAAATTAGATACACACAGCACATGACCAACAGCAAACCCACGCTGCAACAATGCCTCTCCACATTGCCCTCAATGTTTGTATGTCAGCATTCAGGTTGCTCACTCAAAAGCCATCAAGTATCAAACACCTTTAAGATTGGAAAACACATAGAAGTCAAGGGCGTTGCAACAAACATAGCTCTGCTACCACAACGCCAACGAACTGTATCAGTGGAATAGTTACTGTTCTCACTCCAGTGAATTCCACATAGTTACCAGCTCTGGCATTATTTGTTCACCAATAAATTAGTGTCTCCCTAGTGTTTAGACAAAAAAAAAAAAAAAACTCACTCTTAATGTGCAGCACATAATGCTGGAGCAGGAGACTGTTATCTGATTTTTTGAGTGATGCCACTGGCATTATTACCCATTGTCTGTAGATAACAGCGGAAAGGTGAGTATGCACACATCTGCATGCGTATGCACAAACATAGCCTGTGTTAATGGAACAAAAGCTGCTTGTTCTCTATTGAGCAGGGTGTGTCATGGCGAGTGGGTATTAACCCAACTTTTTTCATCACTCCCATCTGTTATAGAGGCAACATTTTTACAGATTTTCAGCCACGGATTTCTACATCGTTTGAATTCACACTTTACTCTATTCTACATGAATAGGTGGGAAAGTAAATGTGTGCAATGCATATGCGTTGATGTATGTGTGTGTGCATGTGTGTGTGTGTTTGTGCATGTGAGATTCTGGGGAACCCAGCTGAATGGGACCATTATAGTTAATGACTGTATGCACCACCCAAACAGATGGTACTTTAATTGTTTAAAATATGATCCACATGCACACAAAATGGTGGCATGTTTGTGTTTATTGCCTGTAAAGGGCTTAATTCTCAGTTGTGACCCACCCTTAACCCTCAGTGTACATTCTGTCTCACACACATATACACATTCATACAAATTAGGGTATAAGTCAAAGGACATCATCTGCACAATGTACAATCCCAGCCGTCAGCTTTGCAACTTTTAATATGATTATATATTATAAATACATACATACTATAAAAAACACCAGCGTCTGTGGTTGTCACGTCGTTCTATTTAGTTTGCTTTGGTGCAATGGGGTAAAATAATCCACATTGGCCAGGTCCCTTCTGCAGATGGAGGAAACAGTTTACCCTCCACACTCACTGCATCATCCACCACTGCTTCCTTCTCCCATACAAATAATTATCCTCAAGCGGTCCACATCAACGGCAGTGCGACACTCACACTACTACATCTATACGTCTGACCACCTGCCATCACTGAGGGAAACATTTACAAAAAAATTAATACACAGAGAGGAATGACTTCCCTCAAGGTGGCGTCAGTTGTTATGGTTATTGAATTTTTTGTGTCTGTTTTGGGTTGCCTCGGTGACCTCAAATCCCAAGCCGAAGCATGTGACTGCACACAGCTGAGAAGGATGAGAGCAGGGAGAAACTGAAATTGGGAGAACCCAAGAGCATGGATGAAGGGGAGAGGTGTCTTGTAGTTAAGGGATTTCTTGTATGTTTAATGGGATGCCTTATATATTTCTACCCTGTGTGTGTGTCTGTGAGGGGGGAGGGGGGGTGTAACTGACCAGTTGTGTTACTTGTTTTATGTGAATGTTTGTGGGGAGATTTTTTTTGCACTTGTTTTGAGTTTGTTTTACAGTGATTCTACTGGTATTTGTGCCATATCCACAGTTGCAGTCCAGTTTTATAGTTGGTGATTAAAACCTATTCTCCATTTTTTGACCTGCAGACTAACCAATGAACACTTTTCCATTTAATAAGCACACCTTAATTTTTTTCCGCAAATTAAAACGAATCTGTCTTGATTATTTACTTGATAAAATCTGAATTTTCCCAATAAATTTTCTGATGTCTTACTTGCTACAATGCCAGCATTATATTAGAAAATCTGTTGTTTCACATGTGCTTGCCAGGCAGTAGCAGCTGTGCAGCTGCACTGTGCATCACACTGCCACATCTCTGTCATTCTGCCTGCAAATTCATTCAGGCGTAGATGTCGCCTGCGAAGACAAACTGCCACTTCAGGGTTTGTTGCATCTGTATACGGAGCCTAATGTGTCTCCATCCTGAGACGAGAATCCTGGTGCTGAGGCTGGTACAGAACACTATTACTTACAGCTCTCGGCTTAGTGTCCTTTCTTGTACCGGGTGGACATAAAGCAAGGGATCAACGGGGACACAGACTCCAATGGAGACATGCTGGAGAGATGATTCACTGCATGGCTACATGTAATTGGGACAGTCGGTAAATTTTCTCTCAAGAATTACTCCCCGATGACTTGAGAAGCTGAGGACAAGACTGAGAGATGAGAGGGCAGCTGTCTGTTGATGCAGACATTACTGCTTAAAGGGGAAAATATGAGACAGATGAAGCATTTGCACATGACAGAATGTATGAGATGTATGAGGTGTCTCCGAAAGAAGAAGACGGCATGGAAAACTAAAAAGAATGAAAGAGGCCTTGTACACATCTGCTTTCAAGGAAAAAACGGCAGGCCTGCTTTCCATCAACACAAACACTCACGCATTTGCAAACACACACACTTCCTTCACCCACTGACTTCCTTGAGCGGTCACCCCTTTTATGGCTGTGCTGTGTGATGATGGCACTGTGGTTAAATCAATGCTGAGAGGCCATAAAGAGAGGAGGCCATGGCAGGATTACGATGTTTGCCTGATAACCAGCACAGCTGCCGGGGAGGGATGTGATGGAGGCGGTCCAGGGGCGATTTATGCACCGTTTGCGAGAGGCCCGTCGTAAAGTGTAATTACAGACTACCTAAACATTGCCAATACCTTAGCCCCACCATTCAATTAATTGGACCCCCACCCCTCCTCCTTCTTGCACTCCCTCTCTCAGCTTCACATCCATTCTCAACACAGCACCAGCCTGCAAATTACCAAACGCGACAGCGCGCTACACTTGCCCAAACGGCCATAAAAGGGGACGAGCTGAAAAGACATTAAAAAGATTGGTACCGCGGAGTGGTGCTGTTCCATTACAGGATGGTGAAAAGTGCAGAGGGGTGAGTGGACAGGATCACCAAATCATGAGACATGTAAAAGGCACTAGACAGTGATGATGAGGTAAGATGGACAATGAGATGTTAAGAAGTTAAGAACTTGTTTTGGGTAGGCAGTATGGGTCTCTGTTAAAGGTCCTCTATTATGAAAAATGTTTTGCTTACATATCGGTCTTAGTGGTCCCTTAATACTGTCTCTGAAGTCTCTTTCTGTAATTCAGCCGTGGTGCAGAATTACAGCCACGTTTACAGGCCCACAATGAAAATTCCCCAAGACACGTTGTTTCAGTGTCTGTAGCTTTAAATACCAATAAGGAGAAAAGCGGCCAATAGAAGTGCGTGGGCATTCATCGAAATGACGTCATCAACACTTCCGGTTTGACACAAACAGTCGTTTTTCTGTGTGACAGAATAAAAAAATACAAATACACTAAAATAATTTTTTACACCCAATCACCAAGCAACTGCAAAGCTTCACACATTTTCAAGCCCTGATGGTCAGTGGAGTTACTTTTTTACCAAGCAACTGCAAAGCTTCACACATTTTCAAGCCCTGATGGTCAGTGGAGTTACTTTTTTAGAGGAGGGGTGGGATTCTCTGGGTGGACAAAGCATGAGAAACGGGAGGTAACCTTTACCCTTATGACGAAATAAGGGGACAAATTCTAGATCCGACAGTCTGAGCTGGTGAAACAGAATGGCCAAAGTACTCTTTCCACATATTACATTTTCTAGCCACTGCAGGCCCACAGAAAGGAACATGTCTGAATGTTAAATAATCTCACAAAGTAAATTTTTCTTAATAGGGGACCTTTAAACATGAAAGAACTAGAAGCAATTATTTATATATAGATGAACACTAGTGGTGTGGTGTTGTTTTTAACAGTGTTTATGCATGGGACGTATAGGACATTTTGAAAGCGTGAGAGCTGTCAATCATTGGGTTCCTCCCATTTTAAATTCTGTTCAGGAAACAATTAAACATTACTCCAACAAAAAGTTTATTTAGGATTTCTCTCCTTAAAGATCGGGGAAACTGGTACTTTCTTGCTTTTTTATGTAGGTCTATTTATGTAAATCCTGAGTATTCCCTACCACACACTAGCGAACATGCCCAACAATCAGCACATAGTGTGGTGCTTAGCGCCTGTTTCAGAAGTGGCCTTTTTACACCAAACTAAAGATTAATTTTATAATGAATAATTATAATTTATAATTTTTTTTTTTTTGTGGAGTTACTATGCCGGATCTACAAGTCCTTTGAGGTAAAGACTGTGACAAGCCTTTATCTCAACTGTATCATATAGACTGTATAGGTTCAAAGGGCCAATGCTCATTAGAGATAAAACTCCTACCTTGATCCTACCTCCTACCGCAAATCTTCCTTTTAAACTCTAAATGGCTTTTCCAGAATGACAGACGGAAGATTTCTGTATGCTGTCATCAATCTGCATACTGATGTCACATAAGCTGCTGTCTGTGTGGGTGAGAGAGAGCGGCAGCAGATTCATGAAGGTACACACACAAAATGATTAAACTGAAGCAAAGTAATGAAAAGTACTTCTGGATCAGGACATACCAGCCAAAACAAGCATCTTCATCACCACCACATCCCCCGGACTCCCTGCCAGAATGAAGCCCATCATTATTGTTTCTAAGTGGGACTCTTCACTCGCCCTCCCCTCTACCACCCACTCAAATCTGTCTATCATCTCCCCTTCTGTCAATCTCTCTATCTCCCTCTGTCTCCCTCTCTCGCACGCAGGGCAATTATATACAGAGCGCTGCTCGAGACCTACGCTCTGCAGTGAGATCTCCAAAAAAAAAGCGTGTGTGTGGTCGGGACAGAGAGGGAGGGAGACAAAGTTAGAGGACGTGCCTCACGGCGAAGGAAAATTCAAGGACAGTAGTCTGGATAGGGAGAAAGAAAAATGAGGCTAAAGTAAGGCCTGGTTAATATATTTCCTTTATTTATTCCTCCCTCCCCTCCTCCTCCTCCTCCTCAGTCCTGCCCAACTCAGCACTCCTGTGTCCCCGTTCCCTGGGCGGCAACCCAAAGTCAGAGAGACAAAGGGAAACGGCGGCTAAGGAAGTGTGTGTGTTTGTGTAAACAGGATTGTATACACTGTGTGACTGTGTATGAGCATTGTGCAAAATGTGCTCCTGGAAGCGTGTGTGTGTGTGTGTGTGTGTGTGTGTGTGTGTGTGTGTACTGTATTCGCATGCAGGGAAGCGGGGAGCGCTGGCGGCCAGCGCACTTTGTCATAACAGTCATCAGTAACTGTCGCCGCGGCGCCTGGCGGTTAATTAACCTGCGTTCTCATTAGCGCCGGTGCCGGTGCTGGGTGTGCTAGCGAGCCCGGCCAACGCGGGCGGAGACAGCAAAGCTGATTACAGCACACCACCCCCCCACCCCCCTCCTCGCGACCAATGGCCCCCACCACACCCAAACGCCTCAAGTCGCAGCCAATTACCACCGCCAAATGGAGGCGCATTAATCAAAGCTTTAGTGTGGTGGCAAACGGCACGGATATCAGATTGCAGGAGGCTGCAAAACTAATATGTCACTGTCGGAGGAGGGGGCCGGCACCCGGGCATTTAGGGGGGATTGCATTAGCCGGATGGCCCAGCTGAGCTGCACAGCCCTGTCTAATGTGGAACAAGGGCCTCTGGAAGCCATTAGTGTGACATTCTAAAGGAGGGAGTGTGGATGTGGGGAGGGGGTTGCACTCATCTTTCATTCCTCTCTCCTTCTTTCTTTCTTTCTTTCTTTCTTTCTTTCTTTTCCCCCTTCCCTTCTTTGTCTCGGTTATTGGAGGCGACGTGCTGAAGCGAGGGAACGTGGGATGGCTGAGGTAAGATGCTCAGGGGAGCAGTGAAAGTGAGAGATAGAGAGAAGGGAGGAGAGAGAAAAAGAGAAAAGATATGAATGAAGACAGGCAGTAGGGCATTGCAAATGAAAGGTGCAGGAAAGGAGTGCAAGGAACAATTGACTGAGAAAATGAACTAAGTACAGAAAGAAACAAAAGCCAACATAGACAAAAATGTTCTTAGTTTTAAACTATGAAGAAGCAAAGGTATTGGTTTCCAACATATATATATTTTTAATGTAAGCAGTACTTCAATCAAGATGGTGCAATCACGCAACATATCATGTCAACATGTTAGTAGTGGTGGTAGTAGTGTAGTGGGTAACACACTCGCCTATGAACCAG